>NC_053166.1:110855998-111155998 GCF_016835505.1 Polypterus senegalus
TCCATGTTCCTTGTGTAGCATCTTTCCAAGAATATGTTACGACTTGCATACCTTTTACTCTGGTTGCTGCTGAAGTGCACAGAGTATTGCAACAGCAGATCATTCCTGGGTAGCCATGTCTTTAAGTGAGGCATATTACTCTTAGTTGAGACCTTTCTGCTTGGTGTAAATCCTAAATGCAGCCTGTTAAAGCTGTAAGTTTTACAGGTAAGCCTTAGTCAAATATCAGGGCAGAGTGGTGACTATGAAGCTAGGGATATGTGCTGCAATCAGCAGGTTGCCATTTCAAATTTCATAAAATGCCAGAAGAGGTTCCACTGTGTTGGGCCCTTGAGCAAGGCCCTTAACCTGTAACTGCTCTGTCCTAGGTATGACGTTAACCTGCATCCAGCACTGCTAGGAGGTCCTCCAGCTTCCAGGGAAAACCTGGAGATTGGTGTCAGGGTTAGCACTCCAGACACTGTAAAAAACCTCACACTCCATTTGAACTAGTGTGGTGCTGAGTTGTCACCTGTTGCATGGCCGTGGAAGGGTCCTAATCTGTGGTGAGTATGGCATCAGTGTATGCTCCCAACCTCTCTTTAGTCAAATATCTTTGTGAGGAAATAAACATCATAACAAAGCACCAAGAGGAGTTTCATGATAAGAGAGAAGAAATATGCCTTGTGAAAAGCAGCTCACATTTCTAGAAAAAAAAACAAACTTTCAGACAGCAATGTAGTTGGCTGTTAAATGGCTGTTACATTAATTGTTTAGCAGCTGTGGTTAGAATTTCTTTCTGGTTTTGAAAATAACACATAATGCAGTAATAAACATCGTCTCAATAAATTATTAACCTTGTATCATTCACACAACTTATTTACAGTGTTGTTTCATAAAAAACTCCACTGCAGCATCATTTAAATAAATAACCATTTATAAAAAAAAATCAATGGATGAAATCTCTGTTTTTCATTTAGTTTAGATTTTCCCTGAAAGAGTGAACTACCAATGTATGCTGTAAAAGTTGCTGTATTGATGCTTTTATTCTACCACTTTAATTAAGAAGAGTATTGACACATTATACAAGTCAAATCAAGTCAAGTTGGGGAGCATGCATTGGTACAGTGTGTTGCCGCACCTACTACATGGCAAAACAAATCGGGATCCCGGTTTGCAACCCCCAGGCAGACACACGGTCCAGTCCCGCCCTCCGGAAATGACCCTCTATGTGCTGCAGCCTGGTGTTAACGTGGGCGACCCCTTGGCCTGGTCCAGCCACTCAGATCCCCAACAATGAGGATCTTATGAGCCGGATCACCTTCGGGCAAACACGACACATGGCCGTAGTGCCGTAACTGATGCTCCCTCACAATGAAGGTAATGTGCCTCATTTGGGACTCCATGAGCAACCGCTCATTCGACACAAAGTTAAAAAAACCATACCCAAAGATTTTCCGGAGCGACACAGTACCAAAGGAGTCCAGTCTTCATCTCAGGTCACTGCATACCGTCCATGTCTCGCAACCATATAGCAAGACAGGAAGCACCAGGACTGTAAAGACTTGGACCTTCATCCTTTTTCATAGACATCGGGAGTGCCACACCCCTTTACAGCGACCTCATGACCCCCCATGCTCTCCCAATCCGTCTACTGACTTCACAGGAAGAGTCACCATAGACATGAATGTCACTGCCAAGGTAAGTAAACTTCTCAACAAGGTCAACACTCTCTCTGCAAACAGACATAATGCTGATGGCTGTGCCCAAGAGGTCATTAAAGGCCTGGATCTTGGTTTTTATCCAGGACACTCGCAAGCGCAGACACTCAGACCCCTCGCTCAGTCTCTCGAGTGTCCTGATCAGAGCCTCCATTGACTCCTTGAAGATCACAACATCGTCAGCAAAGTCAAGATCTGTGAATCTTTCTTCACCAACAGATGCTGTTAGTGACACATTATACTGTATATGCAAAATGGTGTGTGCAGTTCAATCATTATCATAAAACATTTTCTTCACAGTGGCAAAAAAATAATACAACTGACGTCTAATTTAAAAAGGCTTAGAATAGTCACAAATATCCTAGCATTCATCACATGGTTTCTTAAATTACTTAAGGTGCTGATATCTGTTTTTCTGTTGTCTTTTGATATCTAACATTATTTGTGTTACTACTTTTGCTTTACGATTCAACCTGCCCAAATGGGCTTAAATCCACATGATCCTAAAGTACATAAATTAGGTTTGATAATAGACTAATTTTTCATTAATTAATGTTAGCCATTTTTCATCATCTATGACTACACGAGGTTTTCAATCAGGCTAGTCTTGTGCTTGCATATTATTTAAATGTATCTATTTCAGTAAATGATCTGAAAAGAGAACTATCCGCATTTATTAATACCAATTAGCACCACGTTTGCTTCTATTTGTAACATTACCAATCTGAAACTTTGTTTGCTATGACCTTGGGTAAGGGAAGCCTTCAGGAAACACTTTTGATACTATCTAACCTACTTAAAAATGTTGACCAATTGACATTTAGTTCAGTGGCAACTACTAAACTCTTCTGATCTTACAAAGTTACCGTTGGCCTGTAGTGGCTTCTTCATCCCTTTCCTTCTTGTTCAGCTTCTGAATTTTACTTGGCATCCTTTTCTAGCCAGTGTCTGGGTGCAGTGATGCAGTTTCCTTCCTCTTCCTATCCCTCCTCATCATCTGTTCCCACTTCTGTTTGGGTTTAATGTGCCTGACCAACTTTATATATACTGATCGCTCCTGCACCTCCTGCCCAGTCAAACCCTTTTCCTTCATAATCCTTTTTTATGTTTTTCATGCACTTCTGCTTCAGCCTCCCTCAGTTTCAGTTCAACTGTTCATCCATTCCCATCACTCTTTTACCCACATATTCATTGTTTATCTTCATCACATATGCATACAACTTCAACCTACCTTCCTGTATTTTCTTAGATATCCCTTACGCTGTATTTGTACCTCTGATCGTCTCTTTACTTATTCTGGCTTTTTTTTAATTCTGCATATACATCTGACATTTCTGGCACATCCAACTTCTTCTTCTGTGCTCCCTTCCCTGTCCACGTTTCAGCTCCACGCATCATTGCTAGTCTCACTGGTATCTTTAAAATCTTTAACCTTTGCCTTACACAATACAACTAATACAATCTTTCAATTGTTTAACCCACATTGTACATTGTGGGTTATCTTTGTATCTAATTCTACACCTTGAGGTAGCACTGATCCTAGACATTTAAATTTATCCACTCTTGCTTGCTTGCTTTATCCACCTTGCTTTTTTGAATCCAGATCATCATTAAACCTCAAATATTCTAGTTTCTATTTATCTTTAGATCTCTATCTTCCAAAGCCCTACTCCATTCTTCCAACTTTCTCTCCTCTTCCTCCTTTCTGGTGCTACACAACACAATGTCAACATCAAAATTCATACACCAGAGAAATGGTCTTTAATCCCACATGGCAACACATCCATAATCAGATCAAAGAGGTAAGGACTTAAGAAGATCCCTGGTGCAGACCTACTCTAACTGGGATCTTGTTTGTCACCCCAAAACTACTTTCAACCCAAGTCCTCACTCTCTCATACCTATCTTGGAAAATCCTCATGTACTTAGATACACTTCTCTCCCTCATACTCCTCCAGACCTCTTGACATGACATTCTATTGAAAGCCTTTTTCAAACCAATAAACACTATTTGCAAACCTTTCTGTTTTTCTCGATGCTTCAGTATGAGTTGTCTCAATGCAAAGACTGCATCAGCTTTTCCTCCTACTGGCACAAAACCAAACTGCTGCTCCTCTATGTTGGTCTCTTTCTTAAGACTTCTCTCTAAAACCCTTTTCCAAATTTTCATTGTGTCTGACATCAGCTTTATCCTTTTATAGTTTCTACAATCCTGAATATCTTCATTCACCTTACAAGATAATACAATCACCCTGCAATATTTTAATACAGTTGTGTTCACTTTTCCTAGACTTTGCATTTGTATTGCCATATTAGAATGTTTGCTAGGTTTCTTTGTCCTACCTTTTTCAGATTCACTGCATGTCCAAAGATTTTTAAAGTGATTGGAATTTTTATTCAGTATGACATTTACTTGAATGTTGCACAGGCAGATGCCAGCAGTAAAGCAATGATATTGTCATCAGGTCAGTTTCGTTCACATGTACAGCCAAGTATTCAATGTTAAATTAACCTTTAAATCTGTATATTTATTAACAGTGGCCTCATATACTATTTATATTTTAATTGTAAAACAGGTGATCTTGTTTTGTGTTAAAACAAAAAAACTATCAGAGGAAATCTATTAGAGAAATACTTCTGAAGCCACTACAAACACATTAACATTTTTGCAGTAGATCTTGTAAAATAAAATTAATCAGTTGTGGTCTATGGCCGGCTTGTCATCCTGGCCAATACCCCCAGGCCGCCAGATGGAGCCCTCCCTGTAGCATTGATGTGCCCCGAAGACCAGCAGGGAATCCTGGACAATGGAGTTTTCACAGGGGTCGCTAGATGGAGCTGCAGGGAGCGCTAGAGGGAGCTGCAGGGAGGAACAAAGAATATTATTTGCCCTACACCCTGGAAGTACGTCCGAGTCACATGGACAAGGGGAATGACATGCTTCCGGGGTGAAGAAAAAGAAGAGTTTTGATCTGACCTGGAAGTGCTAAGAAGTCACATGAACTCGGGGTTCAGAAGCACTTCCGGGTCACAGACCATAAAAGGATTGTGGGAACTCCCAGACAAGGAGCTGAGCTGGGTGGAAGGGTGGTAACGCGTCTGGGGGTGGTGGAGAGTTTATTGTAGAGTATTGTGATTTATTTAATGAGTATTGTGGAGATGAGGGTGCTTTGTGCACTACTGTTAATTAATAAAGTCTACTTTTGGACTTTTATCTGGTGTCTGGTGTCTTGGACAAGGGTTCAAGGGAGCGATAGCGCCCCCAATCTGTCACACAGTGAAAACATGGACCTATAGTCCTAACCATGTACCAGTTCCATCACTATGCCATGCAATCGGCCTGATCAGGACGGTAGCTGAACACAGCTTACTGTTTCTTAATGGGACCTTACAAATTACTACCTTGATTTCCCCTTTCTTCAGCAATAATAAGACACCACATTTATACATGGCAGTTAAACAATTTGGTATTATATATATACTAGCCATGTGCGCCCAACTACGCTGCACATGTTAAAGTTGTCTGTGAAGGGCTCCCTGTTTAAACGTGGCTGCCAGTTGTGAACTTGGCCCTTCGTCGCATAGCATTATGATTTTTTATAAGGGAAACAAAATTACAAAAGAAAACCCTTGGACATTGAATCGATAGGAACGGCCTTCTCGGAATCACTGTCCGAATAGTAATTATGTGGTGGTGTAGGAGCATTTCTGCTTCTGTCCATTCACAGTCCGTCTCATTTTCACGACGCTGTCGTTTCCTCTCACGATCTCTTCTCAACCTTTCTCCAATCTCGCAGGTTGCTTTGTGGCAATCCAGAGTAAGGCAATATACACGGAGCAATGGTTATAAAAGGGGGACACATAAATATCCAGGCTCTTTAAAGCATAAATAGGGATCACTTCACTGACATGTGAGCAAGCCACGGTAAAACTGTGAGACACGTAGCACTCGCCGGCTACAACGTAACAATAATAACGTGCTGTTACGTTGTCATTCATTTTACCCACTGTCTTTCTTTCATATATATGTTACGTAGGCACGTACCTTTTATCTTCGGCAATCTCATTCTCTAACCAGGCCTCAGGAGCTAACCAGCATAACACTGTCCACCACCCCTTTTGTTATTCCGGCACATTGTTGACATCCGTGAGTTACAACAACGTACTAAACTGGAAGGTGGTCTACGCATGCGTGGAATTCGCGGACAAACAAAGATCAAGATCTAAATGAAGATCTCTTTAATTAATTTAAAGCACAACAATTTGTTTAGTTTGAATGTCTGTGTTTTGAGGTGTGACTGGAGTACTACAGTCTTCAGTAGTATAAGCCTGGAGGAGATTCTTAATGCAATGCCTATGTTTTAGCTGTCTCTCTACTGCCATCTAGTGCTTCTTCTTCTAATTTATTCGCGGACAAACAAAGATCAAGATCCAAATGAAGATTATATATAGAGATTATATTTAAATAAAACCACAAAACAGAAGAAAGATACACACTTGCACAATTTTCAAACACCAGACAAGCATGAAACAACAAAAACTACACAAAAAACAGTAGCAGTCCAAGATATATGAATCATGACAATATCCAAGATCAATCTCAACACAGATGAATCATAGTTCAATATATGTCAAAATATATGTCATTCCTACTGGCTCTTTCACACTTTCACACCACAGAAGGTATCCCTTATGGAAGGTATACAACAGGCTTTCGTCCTTGTAGTATGTATTTCCTCTGGAAATACAAAGTTTCTCTCTTCCAGCAATTGCTGAAATTTACTAGACTTGAAAGTTCCTCTTTGGCAAAGATCTTCATGTATCTTTTAACGAACATCTTGACCTTCCCATTGGCTAGCCTGCAGTACCTCCTATCCCTTAATATGCAGATCTTACTTCTAGTCAACCAAACAGGTAAAGAATAAGGATACACAACAACACTAAAGACAACAATTATATGGCAACTGTTACAATCAAAACTAACTTTAGGACAAACACATGCGGATATACGGAGATAATAAATGGCTTCATAGCCACAATTACATGAGTATTTAGGCCAATCTTTGTACAGTCCATCGGCAATATGCACTTCTCTCTGACCAACAATGCCATATGAGATACATTTAATTACATGCATACTGCACTCTGTGCAGTAGCTGTGCACTTACTGTACAACTTCAATTTTTATATAGAGTTGTTCTATATCTAACTGTATTCCAAAGCCCTTTACAAGTACAAATCAATAGTACAGCTGTTTACATGTAAATATTTTTACAGCTAGGCAGAAAGCAGTTTCAGGGTCAAACAGTGAAACAGAATGTATGACTGAGCAAGCGACCTTGTAATATGAGTCTGTTTCCTCAGTCAGTAAGTTACACTTGAAAGACCTTCATTCAGTGAGTATTTATTTTTATTCACAAAAATGTCAGTTTCGGTAAGGGTAATTGGTAGACACTAATTATTAAAAGTTTTAACAATTATGAAGGGCCACTTTAGACTATAAGGTCCTAAGCTATTA
The DNA here is from genome assembly GCF_016835505.1 of Polypterus senegalus. Classification (NCBI taxonomy): domain Eukaryota; kingdom Metazoa; phylum Chordata; class Cladistia; order Polypteriformes; family Polypteridae; genus Polypterus; species Polypterus senegalus. The sequence continues at coordinate 110,863,217 of NC_053166.1, forward strand.
CTTCCTTAGCTTACATGTAAATCTGGCCCTGGCATCACTGGCGCACCATTGCCAGGGCCAGGTTTATGTCTTTTCCCCTGATATTTATGTTTACATTTATTTGTTTAGCAGACTCTTTTATCCAAAGTAACTTACAAAGAAGGTAACATAATCGAGCAAAAATCAGTCTGGGAACTGATTGGGAAACAAGCATTACAGGGTTCCAAAACTGAGCATCACAAGTGTAGAGCTCAGAACAAAATACAAGCTAATTGCAATTCCTAGATCATAAAACTAGTAGTTCACTAAACAAAAGTCTTCATATCTTTCTTAAACACATTGAGGACGTTAGCAGTTCTGGTGAAGGGATGCATCTTATTCCATTAGCCATGAGCTACACATAAAAAGAAACTGGAATGAGATTTGATACTGTGCAGAGGTGATGCCACCAGTCAGTGATCAAAATCAGACCTGCATTGTTGAGAAGGAGCTAAGAATGAGATGTGTCTTCGTATACATAGGTGCAGACTCAATGGGTACTCTGTAGGCCAGCGGTTCTCAAACTGTGGGGCGAACCCCCCTGGTGGGGTTGCGCTGAAGCTGAGCAAAGGGGGCGTTGAATAAATGAACAAGACATAAAAACAAATTTTTTACATTTTTATTTCAAATTTAAATTTGCAAGCATATAATCACAACAAATACATTATAACTAAAATTAAAATAAAACATTTCTAAGGCATAGATCTAATGACTAATATGTGCCTGGTTTAAAGTACACAGCCCGTCCAGGTTTAGTTTGATATTCGAGATAGACACTCTGAGCTCCTTTTCTATTTCAAGTTTGTTTCAATGTCGAGCGGCACCTCCACTGCTCTTTTTATAGTCGCGTATTTTCAATCCAGAAAGTTCGAGACGTATCGGTATCTGTCATGAACATTCGAGTAACAGTAGATCAGGTGATAATGCAGCGCAACTGCACCACATTGGCAGCATAACCAATATTGCCAAATTGAGTTAAATAATTTACTGCATATTGGGTTATTTTCATGATACAACTAACAGCGGTATAATATTTGTTGGACGAAAATACGTTCGTCTCGCGCAGATTGACTTCATCGATGTCCTTGTTTACCAGATTTTTAAAAATTAAAAAAATATTTAATTGTTTTTTTACATAAAAAATAAATAAGAATAAATAATGTATTCTTTGTTTTTGGGATTAGAATTACTACCAAAAACCACACAAGGCATTTTAACAGTTATTAAAGCACTTTAAAAAAAATAAATTGCAAATATTTCATCGATGTTAGACAAACACATGCAAATCTTATGGAAGTAAAAATGATAGGATACCGTGACACCGCACGAGTATCATACCTTTGTTAGTTATATCATGGGTTATTCTAATCTATTTTATATGGTGCAGGTGGCGCAGAATTATTCCAGGTAGAAAAGGGGGGCACGAAATAAGAAAACTTGAGAACCGCTGCTGTAGGCAAGCACCAAGAATTTGAACTTAATATGGGCCGGGACAGGAAGCCAGTGCAGTGATCTGAAGAGAAGAGTGACATGTGTGGTGGCTGAACACCGGATGAAGTACTGCAGTTTGAATCATCTGCAGCAGCATGGTGTCACATGCCAGTTCTTCTGCCAGCAGAGAGATGCAAGAGTCCAGATATGACAAGACCAAAGCCTGGACTAGTTGTTGTGTTGCATATTCTAACAGTTAATATTACTAAGATTTCTTTTCTAGCTTTAAACATATTATATTTTCAAATTCACAAAGTGATCACGCACCTTATTACAATGAGGACTTGTCTTTGACTAGAAATATGACTTAAATTGTGCATTACACCAGTCTACTCAGAATCACACGTGGAGAGTGAGTATTTTCTATGGATCAAATTACAGCTCTTCCTATTAAACAATTATTAAACTATATAACTGTTTCTTCAACTCTGTTGCCCTAGTTTTCAAGCAAACAGCATAGCCTTTTTCTCTTGATTTCAGAATTTTATCTTAGAGGCATTTCATGTAACTCCGCTCTATGAGTGAGGGCTTTGAAATACAGTGACTGTGATAGAAAATTACATTTATTCAGAATCTTCAAATGCTGACAACAAATTTTAATTCACCGTTCTCATCAGGTCATGCATTACAAGGCAGAACTTTGAATTACTGAGAATGTTTTTCACAACAGAAAATACGCAGCTTACATTTAATTTGTATTTTCTGATGTTTTTGCCAACAAGGAGATGAGATACATGTTAGTAGCTGCGGGGAATATTCAGATATGGAGATTATAAAGACTGATGAGCCACTGAGGTTGAAAAGTTTGAAAACATGTAAACTGTGGCAACATTTGCCCAAAAATCTTCAAAGCTGCTAGTGATTATTGATTGAAAACTTTAATATGTGCATATTACCTTAAACAATTAAAGGTAATTTTTGGGACTGATGAAATGTTGTCACACAATGTTAAGTTTTAAAGTACATTTCTTATTTGAACCGATCTGATAAAGCTCAAATTGCACTGCTATAAAAAATATTCATGAGTTGTTTGCATTTACTCTGTTGCTTTGGAATTGTTTTCCCAAAGCCTCTATACCCAATTCAGTGTCATGGAGTGTGGAGCATATTTTCACAGCACTGGCTGCAAAGCAGGAAACAAGGTGTCAGTCCACTCACTCACACACGGACTCACCAATTAAACTCATAAACACATCTGTTTGAATGTGGGAGAAAAACACACTTCACAAAGAAAAATTCATGCAGAAACAGGGAGAATATGCAGACTTCACGTAGACAATAATCAGGCAGATGTTTTTGTAACATGTATGGGAAAGCCTGCCTGTGAGCACACACAATTGAGGCCTTGCAGGTTTATTAGCCGACTTACCACAGAGTGAAGAGTTGTTGTCCTTCAGTTTAACAAAATGAGGAGGGTGGTTAACAATCCAAAGCCCTCAGGTTGGTAGCTAACAGGCATTTCCTAAACAGTAACACCACAGAGTGGATTCCTGAGCAGAATCAAATCCAGGATGCTGCAACCATGAAGCAGTTGCACTAATACTATGGCAAGCCAAATTAACATTTAGAGATATCTCAAAATGAATTTTGGATATCTTAAAATGTAATTTACTTTTTAAGATATCTGAAACTCGCTTTGAGATATCTTAAAACAATTTCCTTTACATTTTAAGATATCTGCAATACATTTTGAGATATCTCAAATGTATTTCAAGATATCTCAAATACAGTTTCAGATATCTCAAAATAATTGTGTCTGCATTTCAAGATATCTCAAATGAATTTTCAGATATCTTAAATTGACCTTTCATGCATTTTAAGATATCTTAAATGCATTTCAAGATATCTCAAAATCATTTCCTGTCAAATTGCCTATTATTTCAATGGGACTACTTGTTTATTATAAGATATCTCAAAATGTATTTGAGATATCTTGAAATGTGCAGGAAGTCATTTTAAGATATCTTGAAATGTATTTGAGATATCTGAAAATGGACAGGAAGCTGTTTTAAGATATCTGGAAATGTATTTGAGATATCTTAAATTGTATTGTAGATATCTGAAAATGCTATTGAGATATCTTGAAATAATTGAGTGTCCTTTTAAAGATATCTTAAAATGCATTTTAGATATCTTGAAATACAATTTGAGATATCTTGAAATACATTGTTAGATATCTGAAATGGAGCAGAGACCCATTTTAAGATATTATGAAATTAATTTTAGATATCTAAAATGTATTTCAGATATCTGAAAAAATGAATTTCAAGATATCTTGAATGCTTTTTAAGATATCTAAATTATATTTCGAGATATCTCAAAATAACTTCCTTCTCATTTTAAGATATCCCAAATTCATTTTGAGATATCTGAAATGCATTTTCAGATATCTTAAAATGACTTCCAGCACATTTCAAGATATCTCAAATACATTTCAAGATATCTTAAAATAACTTCCTGTGTATTTCAAGATATCTCAAATTCATTTTGGGATATCTCGAAATAGACAGGAAGTCCCATTGAAAGAATAGGAAATGTTACAGGAAGTGATTTTGAGATATCTCAAAATGTATTTGAGATATCTTGAAATGCACAGGAAGTTATTTTAAGATATCTCGAAATGTATTTGCGATATCTCAAAATGCACAGGAACGTATTTCAAGATATCTCGAATTGCATTAAAGATATCTTAAAATGCATTTCAGATATTTCAAAATCTACAGCATATCATTTCAAGATATCTTGAAATCTATTTAAGATATCATAAAATGCTTTTTAGATATCTTAAAATAGATGCATTTTTAGATATCTGTAAGTCAATTTGAGATATCTAAAATGCATTTCCAGATATCTTAAAATTCATTTTGAGATATCTCTAAATGTTAATTCGCTTGCCATACTAATACACATAGTATACAAAGCAACAACACAAAGAGCTTTCTTTCACATTTTAAGACTGTCATTAAATTTGGTTTATTTAATTAAGTAGAGTGAGTGTTATTCCTAAACCAGTCTATTTTGGTTGTAGCCACCTTTGTTTTTGAGAGAAACTGAGTATGTGCCTCAGTGTGATTGATACTCCATTAATGGTGGATTCCTACTTTATGCTGCCCATGTCTGTAATAATTATGGATATATGAATGGATAAGAATAATAAAACATAAGTAAAATGTATGTGACTAATCTGCTATTATCTCTCCCTGAACTGATCTGTGATGGTGCACCAAATAGCCAACATACATAATTTAAAATGAGACTGTAGTCAGGTCTCTCTCATTACATAAGAACATAGCATATTTTATAAACTTCTTCTTCTTTTGGCTACTCCTGTTAGGGGCTGCCACAGCGGATCATCTTTTTCCATATCTTCCTGTCCTCTGCATCTTGCTCTGTTACACCCATCACCTGCATGTCCTCTATCACCACGTCCATAAACATTCTCTTAGGCCTACCTCTTTTCCTCTTGCCTGGCAGCTCTATCCTTAACATCCTTCTCCCAATATACTCAGCATCTCTTCTCTGCACATGTCCAGATGAACGCAATCTCACTTTTCTGACTTTGTCTCTCAACCTTCCAACCTGAGCTGACCCTCTAATGTACTCATTTCTAATCCTGTCCATCCTCGTCACACTGGGTGGGCCTCTCCGGCAAGTGTCTTAAATTAGTTTGAATCCTACCTGGCAGGTAGAAAATTCTTTGTTAGTTGTGGGAATTATACTTCAAAGATGCATGATATACAATATGTTGTTCCACAAGGCTCTATCCTGGGTCCGCTGCTCTTTTAGATTTAGATGTTTCAGTTAGGTCAGATTATCTCGGGGCATAATGTGAGCTACCACAGCTATCACGATGACACACAGCTGTATTTATTAATAGCACCTGATGACCCCGACACTCTTGATTCACTGACACAATGTCACACTTGTGTTTCCAAATGGATGGGTAGTAATTTTCTCAAACTATATAAAGAGAAAACAGAAATTTTTGTGGTTTGCAATAATGGATATAATGAGGCTATTAGAAATAAACTTGATGCATTAGGATTAAAAGTCGAGATGGAGGTAAAGAATTTAGGGGTAACTATTGACTCTGACCTGAATTTTAAATTACATATTAATCAGATTACTAGGACAGAATTTTTTCACTTAAGAAATATAGTAAAAGTTAGACCTCTTATAACACTGTAAGATGCTGAAAAATTAGTTAACGCTTTTGTTTTCAGTCAGCTAGATTACTGTAATGCACTCCACTCAGGATTACGCAAAAAAAACATCAATCGATCGCAACTAGTGCAGAATGCAGCTGCTAGAATCTTAACTCAGAAACGAAAATCCAAGCACATCACCCCAGTTTTGATGTCACTACACTGGTTACCTGTGTCATTTAGAATTGACTTTAAAATACTTAGATCTTTGAATGAGTCTCTACTTAGAGACCTCCCTGCATGGTGTCCTCCTTGCATGGAGTTTGCATGTTTGCCCCGTGTCTGCGTGGGTTTCCTCCAGGTACTCTGGTTTCCTCCCACAGTCCAAAAACTAGGTCAGGTGCATTGGCAATTCTAAATTGTCCCTAATGTGTGCTTGGTGTGTGGGTTTGTGTGTGTGCACGCCCTGCTGTGGGCTGGCGCCTTGCTCAGGGTTTACTTCCTGCCTAGCCCTGTGTTGGCTGGAATTGGCTCCAGCAGACCCCCGTGACCCTGTAGTTAAGATATAGCAGGTTGGATAATGGATGGATGAATGGATGTCTACTTAGAATTCCAAGAGCTAAACTTAAAAGAAGTGGTGAGGCGGCCTTCTGCTGTTACGCACCTAAAATCTGGAATAGCTTGCCAATAGGATTTTGCCAGGCTAATACAGTGGAGCACTTTAAAACACTGCTGAAAACACATTACTTTAACATGGCTTTCTCATAGCTTCATCTTAGTTAAATCCTGATGCTCTGCATATCTCAATTAATTATCATTACTATTCATGGTGGATCTAAAATCCGTACTAACCCCTACTTTCTCTTCTGTTCTTTTTCCGGTTTTCTGTGGTGGCAATCTGCACCACCACGACCTAATTAAAGCACCGTGATGTCCTTACATTGATGGATTAAAGGCCAGAAGTCCACGTGACCATCATTATCAAATTCTTCCATGAGAACCCTGAATACAGTGAGGATTGATTGAGGTCATTTATGTTAGGTAGAATGCCTAGAGGGGCGGGGCCTCGGAACCCCTGCAGATTTTCTTTTCTTTTCTCCAGCCATCTGGAATTTGGTTTTTTTTTTTTCTGTCCTCCTGGCCATCGGACCTTATTTTTATTCTATGTTAATTAGTGTTCCCTAATTTTAATTATTTATTTTGTCTTTTTCTCTTTCTTCATCATGCATCATGCATCATGCATTAGCATCTTTAACTCTGCCACCTCCAGCTCTGTCTCCTGCTTTCTGGTTAGTGCCACAGTCTCTAACCCATATAATGTAACTGGTCTCACTACTGTCCTGTAGACCTTCCCTTTCACTCTTGCTGATAACCATCTGTCACAAATTACTCATGACACTTTTCTACACCCTTTCCACCCTGCCTGCACTCTCTTTTTCACCTCTCTTCCATAATCCCCATTAATCTGTACTGTTGATCCCAAATATTTAAACTCCTCCACCTTTGCCAATTCTACTTCCTGCATCCTCACCATTCCACTGACCTTCCTCTCATTCACACACATGTATTCTGTCTTGTTCCTACTGACCTTTATTCCTCTCCTCTCTAGAACATATCTCCACCTCTCAAGAGTCTCCTCAACCTGCTCCCTAATCTCGCTAGAAATAACAATGTCATCAGCAAATATCATATTCCAAGTTGACTCCTGTCTAATCTCATCTGTAGACTTGCCCATCACCATTGCAAATAAGAAAGGGCTCAGAGCGAATTCCTGATGTAATCCCACCTCCAAGTTGAATGTATCCATCACTCCTACAGCTGATTCCACCACTGTCACACTTCCCTCGTACTTATCCTGTACAACTCTTACATACTTCTCTGCCACTCCCGACTTCCTAATACAATACCACAACTCCTCTTGAGGCACCCTGCAATATGCTTTCTCCAGGTCCAAAAAGACACAATGTAACTCCTTCTGGCCTTCTCCATACTTCTCCATCAACATCCTCAGAGCAAACATTGCATCTGTGGCGCTCTCTTGGCATGAAACCATACTGCTGTTCACTAATCATCCCCTCACTTCTTAACCTAGCTTCCACTACACTTTCCCATAACTTCATGCTATGGCTCATCAATTTTATTCCCCTGTATTACTACAGCTCTGCACATCCCCCTTATTCTTAAAAAACTGCACTTCTTCCGCAATCCTCAGGCATCCTCTCACTTTTCAAGATTTCATTAATCGAAAACCAAACCAATCTGGTTAAAAACTCCACCGCCATCTCTCCTAAATACCTCCAAGCTTCCACAGGTATGTCATCTGGACCAACAGCCTTTCCATTCTTCATCCACTTCATAGCTGTCCTTACTTCCTCCTTGCTAATCCATTGCACTTCTTAATTCACTATTTCCACATCATCCAACCTTCTCTCTCTCATTCTCTTCATTCATCAGCCAGAGTTTCAAAGTACTCCTTCCCTCTGTCCCTTTGCCTAGCCAATTGGTACAGGTCCTTTTCTCCCTCCTTAGAGTCCAACCTTTCATACAATTCATCATACGCCTTTTCTTTAGCCTTCGCCACCTCTCTTTTCACCTTATGCCTTATCTCCTTGTACTCTTGTCTACTTTCTGCATCTCTCTGACTATCCCACTTCTTTGTCGCCATCCTCTTCCTCTGTATACTCTCCTGTACTTCCTGATGCCACCACCAGATTTCCTTTTCCTTCTTCCTTTGTCCAGATGTCACGCCAAGCACCCTTTTTGCTGTCATCCTTGCTACTTCTGCTGTAGTTGCCCAGATGTCTGGTAACTCTTCACTGCCACCCAGTGCCTGTCTTACTTCCTCCCTAAACTCAACCTTGCAGTCTTCCTTTTTCAACTTCCACCATTTGATCTTTGGCTCTGCTCTGACTCTCTTCCTCTTCTTGATCTCCAACATCATCCTATAGACCACCATCCTATGCTATCTAACTACAATTTCCCCTGCCACCACTTTGCAGTCTTTAATCTCCTTCAGATTGACTCTTCTGCATAGGATATAATCTACCTGTGTGCATCTTCCTCCACACTTGTACATCACCCTAAGTTCTTCCCTCTTCTTAAAATATTTATTCACCACAGCTATGCCCCTCCTTTTCACAAAATCCACTATCATCTGACCTTCTTCATTCCTCTCCTTGTCACCATACCTACACATCACCTCCTTGTCTCCTCTGTTCCCTTCACCAATATGTCCAATATGTCCACTCCAATCACGACTTTCTATTCCATGGGTACACTGTCCATCACTTTATCCAACTCACCGCAGAAGTTTTCTTTCTCATCCAACTTGTGGGGCATATGCACTAACAACATTCATCGCTACTCTGTCTGACACTCTTTTCACTTCCAAAACACTGTCTGACACTCTTTTCACTTCCAAAACACTCTTGACATACTGTTCCTTTAGAATAACCCCTACCTTATTTCTTCTCCCATCCACACCATAATAGAACAATTTGAATCCACCTCCCATTCATCTGGCCTTACTCCCCTTTCATTTAGTCTCTTGCACGCACAATTTATAAACCTTCCTTCTCTCCATTATATCTGCTAACTCTCTGCCCTTACCATTCATACTGCTAACATTCAAAGTTCCTACCCTCAGTTCCACTCTCTTTAACCTTCCTCCTCTGCTCTTTCTTTCAGACACGTCCCCTCCCCCCCTCTTCGGCCAAAAAAATAATAAAAATAATAACATATTTTATAAACAAGAGTAGATTATCCAGTCCATCATACCCGTTTGATTAGCCAATAGCTAAATTGCCCCAATATTTCAATTAGATACTAAATTGTCAAATTTTCCACTTTAACTAACTAACATGACAAACTTTGAATAAATGCATTATACTTCTTATGCTTCTCTGCTAGTTTTGATTCACTGCATTTTCTCAGGCATATTTAAATATAAGCAATTTCCAAATTAAAAATAATAATAAACATAAATGATTTTCTGTTAACTGTAGTGATTTTCTTTTTCTGGGAATATATGCTCTTTTGTAAATTTCAAGCAAGCAGTTGATGTCAAGGGTATATTTATGTTATTATGGTATGCCACTGCAGACTATTATACAGTGCATATAAAAAGTTTTCACTTTCCCATGAAAATGTTCCCATGTTATTATTATACAATGCTGAATATCAGTTAATTTAATTTGGCTGATCTGATAATAAGTAACAGAAAAAGATGTTTTAATGCCAAAGTGATAACAGGTCTCTGTAAAGTAATTTATATAAAACAAAAAAGAATTGATTGCATAAGTGTTGACCCCCTTCACATCAGTTTTTGGCATCCATGACAGCTTTAGTCTTTGTGCACAGGCCTCTATAATCTTTGAACATCTGACTTTTTTCCCCCATTCTTCTTTGCAGGACTGCTCAAGCTCTGTCAGTTTGCATGGAGATCTTCAGTGAACAGACTTTTACAAGATCTGCCACAAATTCCCAATTGGGAATTGAGATCTAGACTCAGGGCATCCACGGCATTAACATTGTTGTTTTAAGCCATTCCTTTGCAACTTTGACATTATGTTTGGGGTCATTGTCTTGCTGGAAAACAAATTTCCCAATGCTCAAGTTTCTTGAAGACTGCATCAAGAACAGACTGAATCAGGTTTTTCTCCAAGATTTTCCTAGAGCTGCATTAATTTTACTCTTTATCTGATGCATTCATTTTACTCTCCACCCTTGCTAAATTCTTAATTTTGGTCTTTTCAGGCCTTAGAATCATCTTCCAGATGACCTGGCTCTCCCATGTACTTGCTACTGAGATGTTTTTTTTTTTTTTTTACAGTGGCTTTCTTACACCAGTATTACTCATCTGTAGCTTGTAACTCCTTTAGAGTTATCACACAGTATATCTCTTGCTGGTCTCCCTCACTAGTCTTCTTCTGGCACTATTGCTCAGTTTTTGTGGACAGTGTGCTGAATTACTACCGTGTCATAGACTTGGTAGTTTCTTGTCTCTCTCCTCTGACTTTTCAATCACTTGTTCACAGAGTTGCTTGGAGCTTTCTTTTGTCTGTGTTGTGCTGGTTTGGCCATCATATAAGTCACCACAAATTGGACTTTTCACATATAGGTACGTTTATACTATAATCAATTGAAACCCTTTGACTACAAACATATCATTTCTATTGAGCTAATTATGTGATTTCCTAAACCCATCTGACTACACCCCTGATGACTTATGAGTGTCATATGAAAGCAACTTTATGTTTTATATGTGTAGTGCAATTAATTTAAACCACTTTGCGGAGATCTGTTTTTACTTTGATACAGAAGTATCTTTTTCTGTTGGTGAGTGTCAAAAAAGCTACACAATCTACTGTGATTCAATTATATATAAGAAAAAAATGTGAAAACCTCCAAGGGGTGAATGCGTTTTATAGGCACTATATAATATAATACACTTTCTTTAGATGATAAATCAAATACAAATCGATAGTCTTAACAGTACAAAACACACAGAACATTTTTAAATAATAAGAAATGTAAAACAACATATGGATTAATAATCAGTACATCTTGGTTTTACATGTATGTTATTTTTTAGTGATTTTCATGTAAACTGTAATGCTCTCTACATGTGTGTATGGATTTCTTTCCACAGTTCAAAAGTATAATGTAAACTAGCTGGCACAGCCAAATGTGCCTGTTTATGTGAAAGTTAGTGGATATCCACCCAGGTCTAATCCATCGTTATGCCTGTTGATTACAGTGATAGGCTCTGAATACCTAAGACCCTGGACAGAAAAAAGTAGCAACAAAAATAAACAAATGGATCAGTGTTTTATGCAATAAGTGGTGTCTAAAATATGCTCACAGCCTAATACTGGTATAAACAGATTCACCATATGCAGATTTAGAACTTGCTCACAGAAAATACCAGCTATCCTGCTAAATATTTACAACAGTTTTAGTTTGTTCATAGGACGAGAAATTGTCTCTTTTGTGTGGTAGAATGTGCATGCTTAAATACAATCCAGAGAATACCCAGAGTATTAACTAAATACATTGTTATGATCGTGGTAATTTTTGCAGTTGTACTGACTGATATCACCATCTGAATTGATGAACCACAGAGAGCTTAAATTGCTGCAGATCGATATGTTAAAGTAAATGCAGCCTAGAAACTGACAGTTTGTGCTACAGGTTAACTTTAAATGTTGTCAGATTTGTGTGAATCCTTTATTTAAGCTTCACTTGTGCCCGTAGAGAAATGAAAATGATACCTTTATATTACAGAAATAAAGATTGTATCCACAGTTTCTGTGGAGTTAGGAAATTCAATCTCTGTTCGGCATTCTTCTGCCTCTTACCTTCATTTACCATCTGTTGAAATCTTTCAATGACTAACTCTGCAGAATTTCAGACATTTCTCCCGATGTGTTACACAAAGTTAATGTGCCCACGCTGTGGAAGAAAGCAATGAGGTAAATGGAGACAGGTTTCCACTTGATAGAATGCTAATCATTTATATTTTCAGTTTGTTTTGCATTTCTCCCTGATAAAGCATGCCATTTGTTGATACAATCTTCCTTACTTGTCACAATAACAATTTAACAATTACGTTCCTTCTAATTTCTGAAACTGCTTTTCAAATTTCTTTGGCAGCTACGGCCTATCCTTGCAGCACTTTTAAATGATGTTCAGGATTTTTGAAACCCTCACACATATGTAAAGAATCTGAATTGCATTACAAATAAATAATCAATTCCATTACATAATGAAGTAACAAAGTATTTGCTCCTTTCTCGTTTTCTCTGTTGTGTGTTTTTCACACTGGATGTTTTTCAGGTCTTCAGCCTTCAACCAAAATTTAATATTTGGTAAAGGGTACCTGACTAGAAAAATAATGCATGCTTTTTTTTAAGCTTATTTGATTTATCTCCTGAACAAAGCAATCTAACATCAAATGCACAACATGAGAAAGTAACTGCCCCTAGTTAAATCAATCATTTAAAGGGGTAACTAGAATTAACTGACTAAACAGAGCCAGGTTTGATTACCACCTTCCTTGCTGAGTAGAAACCCATTTCATTTGTAATGAACCAAGAGAGTCCATTTGTCAGCACATATATAAAACAAGCAAAGAAAATTCCAGTAGAAATCTAAATGGAAGTACACATATTATGGACAAGTTTACATACCACAAGAAGAAATTTTTCTAGATAACTAATTGCATTGAGCATATAACACCATACTGAAAAAAATGATTAAGTAGACAAAGGTGAGGATGTTAACAAGTATTTTAATAATAAATTAAAAACTGAGGGAGGCTTATTTTGCACAACATTTGATGGGACAGTGCCCTACTAATGCAGCAATGCCACTGAAGTCTGTTATTTCTGCTCTGCAGCTAAAAATTAACAAAGTTCTACATTTTTTCATATTGCTTTGTAACTTGAGGAACAACCCATGTAACAGGCAATCTAAACAGCAAAAAACAAAATAAGTCTGACACCTGTAAGTGACATTGTTGGATAAAACTGTACTCGATGGTTTACTGTCCTGAGTTTGAATCCCAAGCGTGTTTGGTATACTGTATGTGTTAGGTGGGGTTTCTTTCAGTACTATGGTTTACCTCCCGCATTCCAACGATGTGCATACTGTATTAGGTTACTTGCCAATTCTAAATTGCAGAGTACATGAGTGGCTCTTCAGATAAACTTGCTGTGTTCAGAGTTGGCTCCTGCCTTACACCCAAGGCACTATAATAGGCCCCACCTCCTAGAGACACTCAATTTGATTAATCTAGGTGTTTGGCAACATAATGTAATGTCCATTTGCCTTTGCCTATGACTATGGCTCAGAAACAGAACTGCCTCCTACTCCTGAGAGGAGAATCATCATCTGATGAAAGCAAGTCTCAAGGAAATCTATAATGTCCAAAGTAGATTAAAAGATTGTGCTATATTGCTAGCTAAGGGTAACATAATCACACTATGACATTCCACTTTCTAGAGAGCCATGCAAATTATATGTCTAAGGTTACACAAGATTTGTCTGCACAATTGAGTAACAAATCAAAAGTTTATAAAGATACCACTTTGACAAATGCAAAACATCAATTGCAAAAACACAATGACATGGTTTGGATATTCTCAAATAAATAAAAAGATTTGCTGTAGATACTTTTCCTTTTTTGGCAGTTGTTTTTTCAGGCTTAAGTATTCTTCCCAGTCATGAAATTAATATTATGCTGGTTAGACTGGAGGATTGGTTGTGTACTATCTATCTATCTATCTATCTAAATAACAATAAATCTGATCTGAAATGATTACACTGTGGAATGTGGATTAATGTGGAATGTAAAGAACAAGATTGCAGATTCATTCCCCCCACTGTGTTACTCAAAGAAAGTGACTATCAGCTAGGGCTCCAGCAAACATTTTTTTTCTTTTTTAATTATCCAAATTCTTGTCTCTTTGGATAAAAGCATTACCAACAGTAGGTTAATAAACATACATATGATACAAATTGTGTAATATGCTGTATGGTGTTTGGGAATGAATGTGGCTGAACATGAAGTAAAACTGCAAATGAGTGAGTTAAGAATAATGTCCTGGAAATGTTTTCTTTGAGGAGAAGAAGATGGCCACAAATCTGAGAGAGGAGGTGGTACCAAGGCAACAAGTACACTAACAAAAAATTAAAAAAAATGCAAGTAGCAGTTACACCCTCCATTTACTTATTTGGCTGACACCTTCAAACAAGACAACTTACAATTCTTATGATACAATTGGTTACATTCGTTTTGTTTTTCTAGTTGGAGCACAGGCAGGTCCAAGGTCTTGCTTATGGTCACTCAGTGTCAGTTACAGGATTTGAACCCACAACCTCCAGGGTTGCAATCCAAGGCCTTAACCACTATGCCACACTGCCTGCTACAGAGATAGGCAAAGTAAATGTGCTGTTAAAGTTGCTACTTGTATTCTTTGGAAAATGCTGAAAAATATATTTAAATCAACCCAAAAACTCACAGAAAACAATTAATTTGTAACAACAAAGCTCAAGATGTACCTAACTTCTGATTCTAATTAGCTGTTCTATTCACACATTATTTTTTAAAAGGCTACATGACATGCAAATATTAATAACTGTTATTATACAACTAATTAGCCTACCACAGAAGAATGCAAAATTGCCCCTTCTGTGAGTAAACTAGAGAAGTAGTCTCCATTTTCTCTCCCACTTCCAGGTGCCTTGAACTTAAAATTAGCACACTGTAGTTCAGTTCCATGCACAGATGAGATTCCTCCATCATTCAGATAGACATGTAGCTTCTTTTTGAAAAATAAAAAAAATACTAAATAAATAAATGTGTGATTGTTGCTTCATTTTCAATGATATTTACTATCCCCCAATTACTAAAAAATAACAAGAATACACAAACTTTGAGTAATTCAACAGTGTCTTTTTCCACAATGTATTATGAGCAACCACAAAGGTTTTGTTAAAAAAGGACTGGGAGATGCACACATTTTCAAGAAACCAGAACAAAAACAGTTTGCTAGAACGCTAAAGTATTGTTATCAAAAAACAAAATCTAGAAAAAATTGACAAGAGTCACCAAAATTCTTAGAACATCAGCAGAGCCAAACCACTAACAATATGCACTAAACTGAGAGGTGGGAAATTAAGAGTTGCTAACCAGAATACCTAACATTGTGAGCCTGAGACTAACACTGTTCAGGAAAGGGCTAAAGGTTTGCATTGAGTTTTATAGTGGTTTCCATAGCAATGACACAGTATGCCCTAGCATCTCAATAACAAAATTAAATGTGGAGACTCTAAAATAGCAGTATGATGTACTTAACATTAAATAGCAAAAATATTAATATATTAAATTAATCCAAAACACACATACAGATATATTCTTTGAAAAGAAAGCTTTAAGAATATTCACAAAAATGGATAGAAAAATAAAATTTTTTAGTAAGATATCCAGGGTATACAAATTTTTTATCAACAATGACCTTATAACCCTATAAAAAGGAAAAGTTCAGTATTTTTCAAGTTAAAGTGGTATATATGGTATGTTATTTTGTGACATGAAATTGCATTCTAAAGTGAAAAATATTTTATAAAGTTTTAAAAATAACTAGCCTGCTTTTTATAATGGAGCATTCGGGTACTGGGGTCCCATTATGAAAAAAAAGCCTTAAAACTTAACTAAATATGTCTATTTTTCAAGCCACAAGTGTAATTGAGTATTGATCTGCATCTTGAGATTACACATATATTGCAAAACAGCATATCCATGTTGTATTAAGAAGGAAAAGAGCAAAAAGAAAATCATTACTGTGAGGTTCATCTATTTTAGAAGGTGACTAGCTGTGTGCTTCACTTAGCCGCTCATCCTCCTCCTAGGCATTATCTTTTTTTAAAAAAATATTTTGGACATTGAAGACGATGAGAATTCTTGTAACAGTGAAGATTTTATTCCTGTTTGAAAGGTGTTAATTTTCTTCTAGCTCAATATAAACACATGGTTGACAATTATTATAGAAAGGCTACTATCTCTTCCAAACTGATCAAAAACAATTCTGCTACAACCGCACCTAGACCATCTTCACATGTCATCAAACCATAGTGTTCAGTGTCTGCTACTATTGCCAATGAGCTTCCTGTTACAGTATTTGTTGCTAAATTGCTTGAACTATTCATCCCAAGCTATTCTACTATTCCAACTGAACCTTCTACCCCTGTCTGTACTCTTGTGAATAAGGAACGGTCAGTTCCAGTAAATGTTGCCTTTTCTTCTGGATTCTCTTCACCTCTACTAGCTTTTGCTAATGTAATCCAGACACTATTTCCTATTGCTGCCTCAGTTTTCTGACCCTACCCCTCTTCAACCCAGCTGGCTGTTGCTGCAGTACTATTGCCTCCAGTTTTGCTTTGTGTAGCAGTTCTTGAGCCAATCACGCCAACTACGGCATAGCCGAATGAGGACTCAGTTATGTATATTGACTGGCCACCCACTATCTATGGATTTTGTCTACATTTCCCAACTTTGGCCTACCGTTCCTGCTTTTTGCATTCTGGCTGAGTCTGTTGCATCTCATGGAGGAGGTGTTTCCAAGATATTGCCTATCTCATTATCAGAGTGCTTTGAATTTATCCTAGAGTGCCATGTGATTGCCTGTGCTCTGCTACACAAGAGTCTTAAGAGTACTTCATGGCATGAGTGCCCTGAGAAGGTCTTGTGCTGCATAGATGCTCCAGGATGCAGATGAAATCACTGGCTGTATTATACTCACCTTTTTTAAATGAACCATCTCAGATGGGAGGTGCTCTGCTTGTTGTCCAGTCATCCCAACCAGCATGTGGTGTTCTGGCCCCATCAGCTTAGTCTCATCGGCTCATTTGGGCCAGAATTTCTGCTACTATGGACTCATTATATTCATTATTAAAGGTTTGGTTGGTACAGTATGTTTTTAGTGGTGCTTGGAAGCCACCCCTTAGAGAAGTCATGCATTAATGTGTGTTTATGTATTTTAATTTGTAATTTGTATTATTTTTTTAATTATTATTTTTCATATTTTTATGGCTATTTAACCAGAACAGAGCAGATTTAGGAGTAGGAGAACATTATTTTTGAAGGAGTTTATGAGTATTGCTATTTTCCTTGGATTTTCTATTTTTCTTGACTTATGTTGCTTCTTTCTCTGGTTTTCTCTTCTGTATTGTGGATTTGGACTTGTTTGCTGATCCTCGACACCTTTTTACCTAGTTTTGCTCTTTTGCTCACAGATATCTGTTTTTTTAATAAATATTTTTTTTATTAATAAAGGTTCCTTGTTTGCCCTTTTGTACATACACATACTGGATTTGAGGTGAATCTCCTTGATCATGCTGGTTAGGTTATGGCCCTGCCTTTATGGTTATTTTCAGAGGCCTCATATGCATTGTGTTATGTTTGGGACTCCTAATCAAAACACATCCCTCCATCCACCATCCTTCTTCCTAACCCACTTATTCAGAGCATGGTTGAGGGGCAGAGGAAGCCTATGAATTAAAGCTGGCATCAGGCACAAGGCAGGAATAGTCCATCACAGGGCAAACACACATCCACACCCAAAGACATATACTAGGACCACTTCAGCAACAGCAATTCACTTAAGTTTAATCAAAGTAAAGTTTAATAAGTTTTGTACAAATGTTATAACAAAGCAGAGTGGCAGCAAAGAGCTGTCATTTCTGCTTCACAGCACCAGGGTCTACATGGAATTTAAATGTTCTCCACATGTACATATGGATTTATTGGTATGTGTGTGTTTCAGATAGTTTACTCACTCAGAAATGCTTTCCACAGTTCTTTTATCACCATATTCTCAACAAGAATGATTCATGATGCATTTAAAAATATTGATAATTGTTTTGTGGTGCTTCAATCTGCACTAGCACACACTTCCTCATTTTCAGAGTATTTTATTTATCATGTAGGTGAATGAGACAACACAAAGTATGTCATCCAGTTATTTAGATAGATAGATAGATAGATAGATAGATAGATAGATAGATAGATAGATAGATAGATAGATAGATAGATAGATAGATAGATAGATAGATAGATACTTTATTAATCCCAAGGGGAAATTTATAAAAAGTATGTACAATGAAACACTTCTGTGCACTTTTTGGTGTGAATTTTACTCTGTAGGCTTTGTAAATTATCAACAAAGAATATAATAGGTAAAAAAGTAGATGCATTTTAGAAGAAATAATCATATGATTTGAGCATGCCTCTGTCTGTTATTACAAGTCACAGTTTAACATAAACACTGAAGAAACAGAATTGCAGAAGCAACTCTACTCACAATGCTCATAATGAGCAAACAAGCAAGTAAGAAATTTATCCTTACCTTGAGAAGATAGTACCAAGAATCTGTGATAAAATGTATTATTCCCAGTTTACACTTGTTGTCACAAGCATGCCTCAAAAACATGGAAGGGCTGTTTTCTTAAATCAAAATCTTTGCTACTTCAATACTGAGTAAGTTTTAAGACTTTTTATTAGAAGTGGACCCAGGTGCCCATTTACTGCATTATAAACTGCAAGTGCAGGATAGATATTTTTTTAATTTATTAAATATGCTTCACTTCAGAACACAGTGTCATGTGGAAAATTAATATACACCATGACTGTGAAGGAATAACTTGCAAAATATCAAACTTATCCTTTATTATGTTAGCACAAGCAACCATCAAGTCTAATATCTTGTTCCTATACACTTAATGATTCTGCTCCATTCCATATAAATGGTCTAAATATTATCTCTAAGTTTCCAAGTAGATTTAATATTATTGATTTAAGTTTTCCATCTAGCCTGATATTTATCAGTTATATAACTGATCTATAGTGATGTACACTAACACAGAGTACTGATTAAGTACTGACAATAATACAGTATTTTAACTCTTTGATTATGATCTAATAACTGCAAAAAAATACGGTAAGTTATTGCTCAATATCATACTGAAATAAAACATAAATTGCCATAATTTAGGAAGCAATATTGATTTACACTTATAATACAATGAAAGACAGTTCAGCCAGTACAATTCCTTACAAACCAAACCTTTAAATGTTAATATACTTTTCTCTCTTTTGAGATTTTTTATATCATATCTGCTTATTTATTTTCTGCTTCAAGATTCCATGGAAATCATTTTAAAACTCCGACCTTGAGGTAATTAAACATTCTTCTAAATTGGTCACATGACACCATAGATCAAGCAATCTTTTATTTTAGGTCTATTTGCATATATTTGGAAAAGCAGCTACTGTTATGGAAATGTCTGTCTGTCTGTAAGTAATAATTTGTCTTACAGTGAACCAATTTAAAAATTTGGCACACTTTATTCCTTGAGGAAATTTGTTTAATTTTTGTTAAGATCTCCCAAATATAGCCCATTGCACAAGTATTCTTTTGCACTAAGATCTGCCTCCTGGAGTTGTAATCTGAGTTATGAACTTCTAGCACTCATTTTTGTACCTTTAATATACAATTATTTGAAGTAATGTGGATCAATGCGATCTACACTAAGTACAGTCAAGTTTATGAGTATAATGTTTATGCGCTTGGTTCAGTACTAACAGCAAAGCTTTTTATTAATTCTAAGAACATGCAGTATATAATATTTACAGGTTCTGCTTTGATAATGCTGAACTTAAGTTAATTAGTGTGTGGATAATCAGAGCTTTACTGCATATACTGTACGTGCTCTGGTGTCACAGTTTTGTGTGTTGCTTTTTTGGATGGGCATGTTTCAGCCAGTTTCTGATCCCTGGCTCAAGAATGGTTTCCTTTGTTTTAAAGTTTTTGTTGTTTTTCAAGTATTTTTCATTTTATCTTAGTTCTGGTTTTGGATTGGTGTGTCTCCTTTTTTAGCAAATTCTAACAATTCCTTCTGCTTCTCACAGTAGAAATTATTACTGTCTACTTTGTGATTCTAAGTTACTATTAGAGGGTATAGATCTTCATCTGCTTCTCTGTTTCATTTCTCTCCTGCATGCAACTCTGTCTAGTAGTCCTTTGTAACTCCTTAGCAGCTTAAGATTCAAGATTCAATTCTTTATTGTCACGTGTACAACTACAGGTTCCAAGTACAATGAAATGCTTACTTACATGTGCTTCCATAGACAGAAAACAAACACCAGAGACAAAATAAACTAATAAATAAACAAAATAATATACTGTAGAATAAATACAAAAAGTGACAGCAAATACATGTGCAAGATAGCAGTAGTAGTAGCAGTGGAGGTGACAAAATTGCTCATTATGAGTCTAATTTGCATTTGGATAAAAACTATTCCTGAATCTAGAGGTATGTGTTCTGATGGACTTTAGATGCTTCCAAGATGGAAGGAGGGTAAAAAGTGACAGTGCAGGATGGCTGAAGGGAGCTGAGTTTCTGTGATCTGCTTTGCTGTTTTCACCACATGCTGTAGAGCTCTGTGATCCTAAACTGAGCAGATGCTGTTCCAGAATGTAATACATCCTGTAAGAATGGATTCCACAGCACACCTGTAGAATTTGCACAGGGTTTTAGATGACATCCGGGCCTTCCTCAATTTCCTGAGGAAGTAAAGGCATTGTTTTGCTTTCTTAATTACTGTTGCAATGTGACTTGACCATTTAACCTGCTACACAGCCTACCCTCCGATATAAATGGGACCTGCTTGTGGAAATCCATGATCAGTTTTTTTAGTTTTGCAAACATTGGGGGTGAGTTTGTTATCCTGGCACCATTCTGCCTGGAGCCTGACCTCCTCTCTGTAAGCCGTCTCGCTGTCCTTTCTGATCAGACCAATTATGTTTGTCTTTGATGATTCAGCATGATGGATTTTGTTATTTAGCTATTGGTATATCACATGTTAATTCTTTAAATTAATAACATTTCACTTGACTCTTCACTTTAGAAGTCTTTCATGCACAAAATGCATCTCTACACTATAATCAGTTTGATTTACTCCTCTTCTTAGTTCTGGACTGAAATTTTGAATGGTAAGTCACTTGCTTCATCAGCTCCCTGTTTTTAGCTGAAAACTCCCTGGCTTGAGCATGAAATAATACATTTTTTTCTACTTTTTTTTCTTGCTAGTCTTCCAGGTGTTTATGTTTGTGTAGACTAAATTAAAATAAATTATCTAACTTTCTGTCTCACCAACTTCTCCTGCCTTGTGCACACATTGGTAGAAGCATCTTCAGCTTTTCCCTCTTACATTTTAAACAATGCTACTGCAAAGATGAAAAAACATCAGAGGAAAATGCATCAGAGGAACACCTTCCTGGCTCATCACATGTATGCAATACACTACTGGGGTGAGAGGGAGCACTGTCAGTAACATCTCTTTTTTCCTCTGCAGCATCGAGAGGATAGCCCTTGAGGAAAATTAACCCCACCCCTTCCATTTTACGGGCTATAAAAGTCTGACGCCTCGTGATGCTGTAGCATTTGGACACTCACTTGATAAAAGAAGGAGCTCCCCATGATTGACCTGTTCTCAAGAGCCAAGAATTCTAGGAAGCCAAGAAGACCGCGTTATTGTTGTTTCTGTTGTGTGCCTGTGAGCACAGTTTATGTTTTATCTTTGTTTAGAATTAAAAGGGGACACCCTGCTAGCACCCAAACACTTTTTTGTAACTCACTCCGCATTTATTCACCTGTCCACACAGGTCACTGTAGAAATTGTAGCAGATGAACTATGTGGCAAATAAAATCTAAGTTTTAAGAGCAAACACTGCAGACAAAAACATATATTGTGTTGTGAAAAATAAAGATCAAGTAATAGTACACATGGAGCTTTCAGAATTAAACAGAAAATTAATGATACAATGCTAAATTAATGTATGACATTATGAAAAGATATATTTTAGAGAAGTAAGACAAGTCAGGTTTTGCGAAAATCTAATAGAATGTGTCTCTGTCTCCCATTCTGTAGGAAATAAATTGTTCCTAGTAAGAGTTTTAAAGGAAAACTAAATGAATCATGCCCACTCAAGGAGGGTAACAAATTCTGTTTCTTATTAATTATGGGGAAAAAATATGAGATTGTTGCCAAACAACTCTGATTTTGTGCTATGCTGAAGCTGGATGTTAAACTGACATTCTTGTATTTTTGGTTATCTTAATAATATACATAAAGGAAACATCAAACTTAAAATTTATCTAGTTTTACCCTGGTAGTTAGTTTGGTCCATCATGATTACATGCATTTTTCTCTTTAGTGCTACAACAGCTTGCTTTGTAATTTAAACTTTTTTTTATGGCATCCTGTCCACAGCTCATTTCCATCTTGACTATTGCTATTAGGAAAAACACTAATTTTCCATGTCCCTTAGCAGGTTAAGAGAGCCACAAAATAAAGGAATGTATACATGTATTTTTGTATGTCCAGTATGAAGACACATAGAATAAATTTCATCCAGTCAAACAGCATAATGATTGCTAACAGTAAGACCTAACCCTGAGAAAACTCATGAAGCCTTTGAGGTTGAGCAGAAACTCACAATGTTAATGTTAAAAAATAGGCTCTGAGATTTTATTAATAAATGTCATCAGCTCAAGATGGTCAAACAGAATATGGAAAAGATCTGAAAATATTTAAATTATAATCTTCCAAGTTTCACTTTTGCAAGGGTAGCGCTTATGTTTAAAAATTAGAAAAAGATATTTTAAATAATCCCTTGGTGGCAGTCTGGTAGCTCACTTGCTAAAAACATGGTTCCCGCAGTTCTATAACTAGTACTTATGTCAGGAATGAGATTCCACTGGTTCATCTCGGCAGCTGGGAGCAATGAAGCCCTGTGGGGATGCAGAATTATCTGTCTGCCTCTTGCAAGAAATAGACAGAGAGAGAAAGAAAAATTTCACATCAGAAACACGGAGGGAAACCTTTTCAGAAATACAGGTCAACTGCCAACAAGATTAGGGCATAATTAGAATTTGATTCATCCACCCAGTCACAGCAACAGTAACTATTAAACTATAAAATGAGGTAAGCCGTATCACTGATTTGTGGCAGTCTACTATGAAAAATTTGAGTCTATACAGAGTAATATCAATGGGAGGAAACAGTGGAAAAGCACTACACCCCACACTGCCTCCCTCCTGAGAGATGATAAAATGTGACAGACTTATTGACCTTCATGGACATTCTTCAGATTTGGGAAGCTTCTACCACTGTTGCTATACAAATAGCTAGTAGATCTGTGGGCATTACAGTTTTGCATTTGATTTTGCCTGTTGCCAATCTCTTTTCCAATGTTTTGTTCTGGATTTTCTGTTTAAGCTATTACGTGTTGAAGACACACTGCAGTGTAGAAAATCACACTGGCATCACAGAGCTACAGAAAATGTAATGGCTTGTTATTCCCCACATTATGGTAATGCAGCCTCCTAAGGCTCTCCCCTTTATTATATATTTTTTAATTACTGGACCTGAACAGCCTGTCATTGATGTGGATCACAAAATATCTGTGGTAGTGCATCACCTTCATGTCATCTCTCTGAAAAGTGACTGGGCATTCAGTCTCTTTGGTACTTTGAAAGTCAATAACCATCCATCCATCCATCCATCCATCCTCTTCCGCTTATCCGGGGTCGGGTCGCGGGGGCAGCAGCTTAAGCAGAGAGGCCCAGACCTCCCTCTCCACCTCCTCCAGCTCTTCTGGGAGAATCCCAAGGCGTTCCCAGGCCAGCCTGGAGACATAGTCCCTCCAGCGTGTCCTGGGTCTTCCCCAGGGCCTCCTCCCGGTTGGACGTGCCCGGAACACCTCACCAGGGAGGCGTCCAGGAGGCATCCTGATCAGATGCCCAAGCCACCTCATCTAACTCCTCTCAATGCGGAGGAGTAGCGGCTCTACTCTGAGCCCCTCCCGGATGACTGAGCTTCTCACCCTATCTTTAAGGGAAAGTGCAGACACCCTGCGGAGAAAACTGATTTCAGCTGCTTGTATTCGCAATCTCATTCTTTCAGTCACTACCCATAGCTCATGACCATAGGTAAGGGTAGGAACGTAGATTGACTGGTAAATTGAGAGCTTTGCCTTACGGCTCAGCTCTTTTTTCACCATGACAGACTGATGCAGAGCCCGCATCACTGCAGATGCCGCACCAATCCGCCTGTCGATCTCACTGTCCATTCTTCCCCCACTTGTGAACAAGACCCCGAGATACTAGAACTCCTCCACTTATCAGGGCGTCCGGTACCCCATACTCCCGAAGCACCCCCAAAAGGATTCCCCGACGGACATGGTCAAACGCCTTTTCCAAGTCCACAAAACACATATAGACTGGTTGGGCAAACTCCCATCCCTCCAGGATTCCGCTAAGGGTGTAGAGCTGGTCTAATGTTCCGTGACCAGGACGAAAACCACACTGTTCCTCCAGAAACTGAGGTTTATTAGTCAATAACCATTTACTTGCTAAAGCTTCATTGTACATTTCTCTTTGCGTCAAGAAACAAAGTTCTTCTATACTCTTCCTAATCACATTTGCCAATATACCTCATTAGTTCATAACTATCAAGGAGTTTCTGCAAATGACATGACTTTGTGTTATGTTTATAGTCAAAGGTGTACAGGTTGAACAGAAAAGGCAATGGGACAGTTCCTTTGTGATTCTCCAGTGTTGGTTACATACACATCAGAGACACAGTCCTTGAGCCCCGGAAACGGCTGTCTGATTGATAGATAGTCTGTCATCCAGGAAACCATAGTCTAATCCACCTGAATACCTCTGAGCTTACTCTTTTAAAGGGATAGCTGGATGGCACTGAAGAAATCAAAAGCAAAATCCTCATTGTGTAGCTAGCCTTGTCAAGATGGAAATAATTCTTGTGGAGCAGACAATTGCAATTAATTCCATCTTTCTCTCCAATCTCTGTCCAACAGGCAAACTGCAGTGTTGCCAATGTGGTCTTTCAAAAGAACACTCACATAGTATTTTGGGAGGAAATTTTAATGGATAATGGAGATAACAAAGTTTCTCACACTCATACATAATACTGAACAACAGCACACAGTATTAAAATGTCTATAAAAAATCTCAAGTTGCTTGTGTCACAGTTCAGTTATCCAATTGAATATTCACAATGTCCAAAACATATGTTTTACTAAAACATTATTAAATACTTCTAGAAAAACACAGTAGGGCGAGAAAGCAGAGCCCAGTAAAGTGAATTTGAGCTTTTTAATTTAATAGACAGGCATTTTCACCAGTGAATGAGGAGGAGGCAGTAACTCTGTTCTCCATGAAGACATGAGATCCAAAAATTTTCTCAGCAATCATTACAAAGAATAGATACATTATCTCACAAACGTGAGTACACCCCTCACATTTTTGTAAAATTGTATTATATTTTTTCATGGGACAACACTGAAAATATGACACTTTGATACAATGTAAAGTAGTCAGTGTACAGCTTGTATATCAGTGTAAAGTTGCTGTCCCCTCAAAATAACTTAACACACAGCCATTAATGTCTAAACTGCTGGCAACAAAGTGAGTACACCCCTAAGAGAAAAATGTCCAAATTGTGCCCTAAGTGTCAATATTTTGTGTGGCCAACATTATTTTCCAGCACTGCCTTAACTCTCTGGGGCATGGAGTTCACTAGAGCTTCACAGGTTGCCACTAGAGTCCTCTTCCACTCCTCCATGACGACATCACGGAGCTGGTGGATGTTAGAGACCTTGTGCTCATCCACCTTCCATTTGAGGATGCCCCACAGATGCTCAATAGGGTTAGTTCTGGAGACATGCGTGGCCAGTCCAGCACCTTTGCCCTCAGTTTCTTTAGCAAGGCAGTGGTTGTCTTGGAGGTGTGTTTGGGGTCATTATCATGTTAGAATACTGCCCTGCGGCCCAGTTCCCAAAGGGAGGGGATCATGCTCTCTTTAGTATGTCACAGTACATGTTGGCATTCATGGTTCCCTCAATGAACTGTAGCTCCCCAGTGCCGGTAGCACTCATGCAGCCCCAAACCATGACACTCCCACCACCATGCTTGACTGTAGGTAAGACACACTTGTCTTTGTACTCCTCACCTGGTTGCCGCCACACACGCTTGACACCATCAGAACCAAATAAGTTTATCTTGGTCTCATCAGACCACAGGCCATGGTTCCAGTAATCCATTCTGCTTGTCTTCAGCAAACTGTTTGCGGGCATTCTTGTGCATCATCTTTAGAAGAGACTTCCTTCTGGGACAACAGCCGTGCACACCAATTTGATGCAGTGTGCGGCGTATGGTCTGAGCACTGACAGGCTGACCCCCACCCCTTCAACCTCTGCAGCAATGCTGGCAGCACTCATATGTCTGTTTTCAAAAGACATCCTCTGGATATTATGCTGAGCACGTGCACTCAACTTCTTTGGTCAACCATGATGAGGCCTGTTCTGAGTGGAACCTGTCCTGTTAAACCACTGTATGGTCTTGGCCATCGTGCTGCAGCTCAGTTTCAGGGTGTTGGTAATCTTCTTATAACTTAGGCCAACTTTATGTAGAGCAATAATTATTTTTTTCAGATCCTCAGAGAGTTCTTTGCCATGAGGTACCATGTTGAACTTCCAGTGACCAGTATGAGAGCGATAACGCCAAATTTAACACAGCTGCTCCCCATTCACACCTGAGACATTGTAACACTAACGAGTCGCATGCCACTGGGGAGGGAAAATGGCTAATTGGGGACTATTTGGACATTTTTCACTTAGGGGTTTACTCACTTTTGTTGCCAGCACTTTAGTCATTAACACTAGAATTACCAGAGCTTATGAAAAAACTTGTAGATCTCTCTCACCTTAAATCACTTCTCACCTCTCCGTCAGTGTCTTTTGTAATTTAAATGTGTTGATAAGCAGGAAACAGCAAGCAGTCTGCTATCACATCCCCCACCGGCACACAGCTTTCTCAGCTCAAGTCTGTTAACCTACATGTCAGTTGCTTGGAGTTGTAAAGATTGAGAAGTCAAGCAAAATCACACCTTTTATAAATACTACATCGTTATTTGGAACATTTGTATTTCATGTGTGTTCCGTGTCTACAACGACCTATGTGAACACCTCGTTAAAAAAGAAACATTTTTCAGGTTTTAGTAGTAATTGACAAAATGTAGACATGAAGTTTATAATGTGTGAAGCCTGAAGTACAAATATAAAAGAAATACTTTCACAAAAGATACAAATATAACAGAACAAGTGCGCTTTTATTCAAAAATATAACTGCAGAAAAACAACACTGACACGCATTTACTACGACTGCTTCAGTGGCGCAATGGTATCAACTGTTGACTGGTAATCAAAACTTTACGGGTGTGATCGCCGACGAGTCTATTTTGAGAAGTGACCTGCTATTATTCTTACTATTTTAGAATAAAAACATACATTTGATTTCAGTCTGTAA
The DNA here is from genome assembly GCF_016835505.1 of Polypterus senegalus. Taxonomy (NCBI): domain Eukaryota; kingdom Metazoa; phylum Chordata; class Cladistia; order Polypteriformes; family Polypteridae; genus Polypterus; species Polypterus senegalus. The sequence goes on from NC_053166.1 coordinate 110,890,825, forward strand.
CAGCTGGTGTAAATGTATGATACTTGTAAAGGTTAGCTTTGTTTTTTTTTTTTTATTCAGTTTTATTCTCTCAGTTGCGTTCACGATCCTACCCTACCCCCTCCACCTGACACTGCTGTTTTCACATAAAGACGCACTATACTTGTGACTTTAGGCTGTAGGAAGTAAGTAACTAAATCCAAATAAATAACATTCGATCTGGCTCTTACTGTGCATTCGGAAAGCATTCACAGCGCATCACTTTTTCCACATTTTGTTATGTTACAGCCTTATTCCAAAATGGATTCAATTAATTTTTTCCTCAGAATTCTACACACAACACCCTATAATGACAATGTGAAAAATGTTTACTTGAGATTTTTGCGAATTTATTAAAAATAAAAAATTTGAGAAAGCACATGTACAAAGTATTCACAGCCTTTGCCATGAAGCTTAAAATTGAGCTCAGGTGCATCCTGTTGCCCCTGATCATCCTTGAGATGTTTCTGCAGCTTAATTGGAGCCCACCTGTGGTAAATTCAGTTGATTAGACATGATTTGGAAAGGCACACACCTGTCTATATAAGGTCCCACAGTTGACAGTTCATGTCAGAGCACAAACCAAGCATGAAGTCAAAGGAATTGTCTGTAGACCTCCAAGACAGGATTGTCTTGAAACACAAATCTGGGGAAGATTACAGAAAAATTTCTGCTGCTTTGAAGGTCCCGGTGAGCACAGTGGCCTCCATCATCCGTAAGTGGAAGAAGTTTGAAACCACCAGGACTCTTCCTAGAGCTGGCCGGCCATCTAAACTAAGACGATCGGGGGAGAAGGGAAATAGTCAGGGAGGTGACCAAGAACCCGATGGTCACTCTGTCAGAGCTCTAGAGGTCCTCTGTGGAGAGGAGAACCTTCAAGAAGGACAACCATCTCTGCAGCAATCCATCAATCAAGCCTGTATGGTAGAGTGGCCAGACAGAAGCCACTCCTTAGTAAAAGGCACATGGCAGCCCGCCTGGAGTTTGCCAAAAGGCACCGGAAGAACTCTCAGACCATGAGAAACAAAATTCTCTGGTCTGATGAGACAAAGATTGAACTCTTTGGTGTGAATGCCAGGTGTCACACTTGGAGGAAACCAGGCACCGCTCATCCCCAGGCCAATACCATCCCTACAGTGAAGCATGGTGGTGGCAGCATACTGCTGTGGGGATGTTTTTCAGCAGCAGTAACTGGTAGACTAGTCAGGGTAAAGGGAAAGATGACTGCAGCAATGTACAGAGACATCCTGGATGAAAACCTGCTCCATAGCGCTCTTGACCTCAGACTGGGCTGACAGTTCATCTTTCAGCAGGACAACGACCCTAAGCACACAGCCAAGATATCAAAAGAGTGGCTTCAGGACAACTCTGTGAATGTCCTTGAGTGGCCCAGCCAGAGCCCAGACTTGAATCTGATTAAACATCTCTGGAGAGATCTTAAAATGGCTTTGCACCGACGCTTCCCATCCAACATGATGGAGTTTGAGAGGTGTTGCAAAGAGGAATGGGCGAAACTGGCCAAGGATAGGTGTGCCAAGCTTGTGGCATCATTTTCTCAAAGACTTGAGGCTGTAATTGCTGCCAAAGGTGTATCGACAAAGTATTGAGCAAAGGCTGTGAATACTTATGTACATGTGATTTCTCAGTTTTTTTATTTTTAATAAAACTGCAAAAACCTCAAGTAAACTTTTTTCACATTGTCATTATGGGGTATTGTGGGGTGTTGTGTGTAGAATTCTGAGGAAAAAAAATGAATTTAATCCATTTTGGAATAAGGCTGTAACATAACAAAATGTGGAAAAAGTGATGTGCTGTGAATACTTTCCGGATGCGCTACAAGGTACAGCGATGGCAGCTTCCACCTGCAGCAATAGACTCTTCAGTTTGCAAGCGACTTTCCACGCTAGTGTTTACATCTGGACGGTGTATGTGAAAATAAAAAGAAGTCTGAGTGCATTCGCGTACCAATGCTTGCAAACGGAAGTGTCTGCGTGAACTTTTCGTGGAATTACACGTGTATTTTTTGAGCATGCCCGTGTCGCTCAAACACAGGAAGCTCTGCAGTGTACTTCTGAGCTTAGGCTGTAGGAAGTAAGTAACTAAATCAAAAAAATAACATTTGATCTGGCTTTTATGTACGTAACATATAAATGTTAATGTACAAGTATAACAAAACAAGTGCACTTTTATTCAAGACTATAACCGAAGAAAAAAGAAAACAAGTTACAGTACTTTGTATATAAGGGCCAGAGTGAATGTTATTTGAAAACATTATGTGAAAACAGCAGTGTCAGATGGGGGTTAGGGTAGGATTGTCAACGCGACAGAGAATTAAACTGAATAAAAAAAAAAAAACCAAAGCTAACCTTTACAAGTATCATACATTTACACCGACTGTTACAGACTGAAATCAAATGTATGTTTATATTCTAAAATAGCAAGAATAAAAGCAGCTCACTTCTCAAAACAGACTCGTTGGGGATCGAACCCGTGAAGTTTTGATTACCAGTCAACAGTTGATACCGTTCCACTACCGAAGCAGTCATAGTAAATGTGTGTCAATTTCGCACCCTAATGCGTCTTGTTTTTCTGCAGTTATATTTTTGAATAAAAGCGCACTTGTTCTGTTATATTTGTACCTTTTGTGAAAGTGTTTCTTTGATATTTGGACTTCAGGCTTCACACATTATAAACTTCATGTCTACATTTTGTCAATTACTACTAAAACCTGAAAAATGCTTCTTTTTTAACGATGTGTTCACATAGATCGTTGTAGACACGGAACACACATGAAATGCAAGTGTTCCAAATAACGATGTAGTGTTTATAAAAGGTGTGATTTTGCTTGATTTCTCATTCTATACAACTCCAAGCAACTCACACGCAGGTAAACAGACTTGAGCTGAGAAAACTGTGCGCCAGTGGGGTATGTGATAGAAGACTGCTTGCTGCTTATCAACACATTTAAAAGAGAAAAGACGCTGACGGAGAGATGCGAAGTGTTTTAAGGTGGGACGGATCTACGAGTTTTTTCGTAGACTCTGGTAATTCTAGTGTTAATAGCTGTGTGTTGAGTTATTTTGAGGGGACAGCAAATTTACACTGTTATACAAGCTGTACACTGACTATTTTACATTGTATCAAAGTGTCATATCTTCAGTGTTGTCCCATGAAAAGATACAATAAAATATTTTCAAAAATGCAAGGGGTGTACTCACTTTTGTGAGATATTGTATGTAACAGATAAAAAAATAACATCTTTGGTTGGAGTATACCTTCACAAGATAACTTCCCCAGTATATAGGTTGCATTTACAAAAATGAAAAGAATGATTTTTATTTTATGTCTACTTTATTAATGTTTCAGCCTTAGCTTGTTCCTTGCTGGGAACTTTGTCTGTCTTTGTTAACACTAGAATCCCTGAAGCCTATGAAAAACAGTCCCAGGTCACCTTAAATTCCTTCGCATCTACTCATCAGCATCTTTTGTTTTGCAAATGTGTCAATCAGCACAAGCAGCAAAAAGCCTGCTATCCCATTTCTGCACTGATGGAGATGAAGTCGGTTGCAAAACTCTCAGAGCTCAAGTGTCTTTGTCTTGGTGCATTAGGTGCCTGGAGTTGTATATGGTAAATGATATATCTCATTATTTGAAATACATACATTTCACGTAGGGTTCCATGTCTACAACGATCTGTGTAAATTTAGGATGAGAGGAAATGTGATGCAAGAAATGCTGAACACAAAAAAAGAAACTTTTTCCATGTTATACTAATAATGACGTGAAGTGTGTAATATGTGAAGACTTTAGTCCAAAATTTACACCGGGTGTTACAAACTCAAATCAAATGTATGTTTTTATTATATTATAGTAATAATAATAGCAGCTCACTACTCAAAATGCAGAGCGCCCCGACTCAGATCCGCAACCTGTTGGTTATAAGGCAGCAGTTCTTACCTGTGCACCATCCAAGAAGACACATTAATTTTCTGTCTGTTGACATTTGAGCTTGGGTTTTAACTCATTGACAGCAACATGTAAATAGAATTCTTTTTTTTTCTTTGGTTATATTCTTGAAGAAAACCATACATGCTTATTTGATATTTGGACTAAAGTCTTCACATATTATACACTTCACATCATTATTAGTATAACATGGAAAAAGTTTCTTTTTAAGGTATGTGTTCAGCATTTCTTGCATCACATTTATTTTCATCTGACATTTACACAGATCATTGTAGACACATGTGAAATGTATGTATTACAAATAACGATATATTATTTACCATATACAACTCCAGGCACCTCACACCCAGATAAACACAGTTGAACTCTGAGAATTTTGACACTGACTTCAGCTCCATCAGTGCAGGGATGGGATAGCAGGCTGCTTGTGCTGATTGACACAATGGCAAAACAAAAGATGCTGATGGAGAGCAGCAAAGGAATTTAAGGTGGCCCAGGATTACGACTTTTTTCATAGGCTTCAGGGATTCTACTGTTAAGACAACATAGCATTGTATTGCTAACTGAGAAGCTTGGTAAATTAATATCAAATATTATTAGTTTACTAAAACCCCATGAGAATTATAATTATCTTGGGATTATCTTTACAAAAACAATCACACAAACTGTTATAAAGCAGCGTGCTAGATTTTTTAACTGATTTGAAGGTGTGACAGTAACTTTTTTAACAAAGAGGCCCAAGAGGTTTGTTAACCAGAAAAGCTAAACAATTTCTAATCAAGCCCAAAACACATACCAATATTCAAGGAGTCCCTAAAAACAAAAAGCTGAATTTTTGTACCAGAAATCTCACAATAAAGATTCAACAACACACAAAGTTGTCCTGATCTTGGATGATGCAGAAATAAATGCACCATACTTTATACAGTTCTTCCAGTGAAATCACAAATTTTGAATTTCTGAATAAATTGTCATTGCAGCTGCTGACATGATTGCCTTAAAATGGCGGTGCCCATAACAAAACAAAATAGTGTCACAGGATAACACAAATATTTTAAGTTTTTCAGAACAACTTCAAAAGGAAAGCAAATGTTTTGAATTCACACACATCTTCCAAAACACTTCAGGACATTACATAAAAGAATTAAAGAGAAATGCTAATCATAACATTTTAATGTTGTCACGACTGGGTGAACAGCGTGTTTTTGCTCCTTCAGTCATTTCTATTCCCGGTCTGAATTTTTGTCTTGTCACTGCAGGAGTTTGCAGCTTCTTCTCCTGGAGTCTAGTTTTCCTTTTAAATACTTTACTTTTCCTTTCATACATGAAACATATGCAGGTTAGGTTAATTAGAATTTCTAAACTGTCCCATTGTGAATGCGTGAGTGAGTATGACCTGTGATAGACTGACCATGTTCAGTGTTGGTTCATGATATGTGTCCACAGCATCCAATATAGATAACTGTTCCCTTGAATTGACAAGTGTGGATTGAAAATAGATAGACAAAAATGGAAATGCTGGCTCTTAATGTGTAGCATAGTGAGAAGCCCTAACCCTACTTGTAGTAGTAATATTAAATAATTTGAGCTTGCATGTCATCTTTTTTTTTTACCTAGCCTTTACATTTTGACTCCTTTAGCAGGCAAATGTATAAACCAAATTAGAGTGGTTTTTTGTCCATTGCTCAGGTAATCTTGAGGCTATTCACACAGGTAAATTTAGAGCCAAGCAATTAGAGGGAAATGTGACAAGAAAGACAGCAAAATGTCAGTTAGAATGTATTGTTCACATAGCAATTCCAAACAGACTGTATCTATCAAGCACAAGTTTTCCATATTGAACAGATTGAGGCTCTGGTGTACCACTTATTCTATAAATGTTAACTCTACAGCATGAATGAAAAGATGTAGTAGGGTTTAACATATTGCATGTTTTCACTAACAGGTACCAGTTTAAGTTAAGCTAATTCAAGTAAAACTGTTATACCTAATAACAAAAAAACGTTTTCGTTAACACTCTTAAAGAACAATCTACTGTGATTACTGCTAGCCTGTCATTCTATTATATTTTACTGATATGGAAAAATGCTAACTCACCAGCTATAAAAACAATTGGAAGAGCTGTGACATTTTATTTAGAATAAAAAAAAACTTTCACTTCAGAAGAAACATGCCAAAAATCTTTTTTAAATTTGGTAAGCATTTAATAGTGTTACCCTTAATTAATTAAGTCTGCTGAACTATTGCCAGCCTTTTCGATATTTCACTATCATTGAGTGATTACTTCATAATGAATCTTTCCCTTTCCCTACTCTCTAGATGGATATCTCATCTGATTTGAATAATGTGCAGTGCTATATGTTCTAAGGATTTATAATTTATTCTGTAATACATTCTTTAAATCGATAAAATACATAAAAGTGTTACAATTTAATGTGTGTGAAAAGAAACAGGTCAAGTTTACATTAAATTAATATTTTGCAATAAATTTTAATTTGATGAAAAAGTACATTACTTGGAAACAAATTGTAATAATTGATACATATTTTGTCCTATTTAATATAAATTTATGTTCAATTTAACTTTTTAACTAGCACCATTTTACAGTTTAAACTACATTCTTCCACAGATTGACATAATTTATTTTACAAATTAATTTAATTTTTTTCTGCATCAAGTATCATTTTATAAACTTAATCCTATTAACTTGTTAAACATTAAAATCAAGAATAGCTTGCCATGCTGGCTCTGTACTGACACTCCCCTGGCACTATTTTACAATGTGCTCTACTAGCATTACTTCCAAAATACAAAATATTCCAACCATTCAATTTTAAACAGTTCCCCACTGTTTAGGGCTTTATTTAGTTAGAATTTGCTTTGACAGTCAAACATACAAAGAACCAGCAATTAAGTAGTGGGTTTTGCTTAAGGGGGAAACAATTGTATGTATCAAATGGATGGATCAATGGAAGTTTAATGTTTTTTAATGTGTTGAATTTATCCCTATTTATTTGTAGAGGATGAAAGTTTGTCAAACCTGTTTACAAGTAAAGTTTATAGGGTTTGATAGCCATTGCAGTTTAGATCGTTATCATAATTGGCAAGCTAATGAGGGAAGTTGGCCAGTGGATTCCTTTGGGGTTTTGTTAACAGTTTTTCTTGAATTTTACCTCATTACCTGTACATACTAAAGAGGAAGATGCATATAAGCATGCCATTCCATTAATTCTCTTTGTTCATAATAATTTAGGTAATATTAACAAACAGTACACCTGTATTTCAATATTTTTTCTACTGCACTCTTCTACTTCTGTCTCAAAAAAAAATTGTATTGTAGTTGACCATCTTATTGTGTATTCTGTTTCGAATGTAAAACTCAAATGTACAAGGGGGAGTGAAGCTAAAGTTAGAAAATGGGATTAATTAGAAAATTGAATAAACCTTAACAAAACTGATAATGTCATTCTCAATGTAGTCTCCACCCTTCTCAATGTACTTGCACCACCTGCCTGGAAGTGCCAGGATTCCAGCAGAATAAAAGATTTTGTCTTGTCCTTTTAACCACTTGTGCACCCAAGTTATTGTCAAACACTGCATGTTGAGGGGTACTACAGTCACTAGTGCAAGTTACTGTGACTCGCTGGAGGCCAATGTGAAGCCTGCTATTTGATCCAAGTGGCAGGGACTGCTGTCTTGCTGTAAGACAATGCCTGCTCACACACTGCTAAGAACACTAATGCTTGTCTGGAGAAACTGAAGTCTGAATTATTGCCACATCCTCCTTATTCGCCAGATTTGGCTTTGTGTGATTTCCTCCTTTTTGGACTGTTAAAAAAAACATCTGGGTGGTCGTCGATTTAAGACAGATGACAACGTGAACAAAGCAGTGCATGAGAGTTTGTGAGGACAAAACCTTTTATTCTGCTGTAATCCAGGCACTTCCAGGCAGGTGGCACAAGTGCATTGAGAAAGGTGTAGACTACATTGAGAAACGATGTCAGTTTTGTTAAAGTTTGTTCCTTTTTCTAATAAATTCCATTTTCTAACTTCAGCTTGACTTCCCCTTGTATATATAGTATATCTTTTTCTATGGTGATCTAAGCATTAAGAATGCCTTTCTTTAGCAAATGTTTGGCTACTAGCTAGGTGTATACAACTTCAACTTCCTGTTTTTGCTCATTTCTTTCTGTGCTTTCCTATATTCTTTTCTAATTCCAACATCAGTTCCACTACAAACCCATTGGTTCATCAGTCATTCTAGATCTGGATTCTACTCTTTGCGTGTTACCATTGTTATAAACACCCATGAACACATTTGAAACATCTAGCCTTTCACTTCACATTGACTTCAATGATTAAAATAGGCAAATAATAGCAATATCAAACTGTCTAATGCTATATCTGAGATATGCCCATTTGACAAAAGAAAAGGAGAAAACAAACTCCAGTAGGCAACATTCATAAAGAATATAAACTTCAGGAGTCTATAGTTGGTTTTAACAAACAAAGCTTAGTCACATTCAGACAGAGTTACAGTTCTGATGACAGAGGCTTGCTGGTTGGCATCCAGGGTATTCTGTACAGTATAAATACTGCATGTGCTAGATAATGTAATAAATTGCAGGTTCATTTATTTTACTGTTAACTAATAAGGCACCCAGTTTTTCTGGTGTCAGTTTAAATGGACAGAATTAATAGCTTGGTAATGTGGTAGTCATCTTGTGGCCTCACCACATGGAAGACAAAAGGTGGGCTTTGGGAGCATTGCCAGTTTAGTGAGGCAGAAAAGACCTGGATGGACTAAACCCTGGCAATGGAGGCTGGTTTTGGGGTCTTGGAACAATACCTCTCTGGAAAGGAGCCTGAGCTTGTGCAGGAAGTAGAAAAGTACCAGCTAGATATATTTGGTTTCACCTCCATACATAGAATGGGTTCTGGAACCAAACATCTTGATTTGGCGTGATCTCTTTCCTACTCTGGAGACCCCATGTATCAAAGACCTTGGACAGGTGTGGGGATACTCAAAAACCCCTGGATGAGGACTGTGCAATTGAAGTTTTCTCAAGCTACAGCTATAAGTCACAGAGAAGAAAACTGTAACTGATATTTTTTGTGTATGCTCCCAACAGCTGTACAGAGTTTTCACAGTATCTTGGAGAAGGTAGGTGAGGTGTTTGAAAGTCAGCACTGACTTAGTAGTCTAACTGGGTGACTTTAATACTCAAATTGGGAATGATGAGGATACCAAGGGGTGTGATTGAGAGGAATGGCATGCCGGATCTGAACCAGAATGGGGAGCTGTTATTCGATTTTTGTGCTAGTCATGGCTTGTCCATGACCAACACCATATTCTAATACAAGGAGGCTAAGAAGTGTACCTGGTACTGGAGCACCTTGGGCTGAAGGTCAATGTTAGGCTTAATAGTTGTGTCATCTGTCCTGAGATCATATATTTTGGGCGCTTAGGTGAAGAGATGTGTAGAACTGTCAAATGATCAGAACTTCGTAGTCAGCTGAGTTTGAAGTGAGGGGAGTAGACCAGAAAAGCCTAGACGAGCAGTTAGGGCTTTCTAGGAGGCTTCAACTCCTACCTCCAAAAGAACTTGAGCCAGAATGAATGCTATTCAAGGCCTCAGTTGTGGAAGTGGCTATTAAAAGCTGTTGTGTTAAAGCGGTTTGGTTATCTCATGGTGGTAACCCCAGGACCTGATGGTGGACACCAGAGGTGAGGGAAGCTGTCTGACTGAACAGGATGGCTTTTAGGGGATTTCATGAATCAGTTCAGAGGTACCAATAGGCTAAGAGGACTACTACAAAAATGGTCATGGAAGCAAAAGCTCAAGTATGGGAGGAGTTTGGAGAAGGACTATTGGATGGCCTCAAAATTGTTCTGGCAAACTGTTAGATGCCACAGCAGAGGTAGTCATTCAGAATTGACTTTAAAATACTGCTTATAGTTTACAAAGCCTTAAATAATCTTGCTCCATCTTATATATCGGAGTGTCTGACACCTTATATTCCAAATCGTAACCTTAGATCTTCAAATGAGTGTCTGCTTAGAATTCCAAGAGCTAAACTTAAAAGAAGTGGTGAGGCGGCCGTTTGCTGTTATGCACCTAAAATCTGGAATAGCCTGCCAATAGGAATTTGCCAGGCTAATACCATGGAGCACTTTAAAACACTGCTAAAAACACATTACTTTAACATGGCTTTCTCATAACTTCTTTTTAATTTAATCCTGATGTTCTGCATATTCAATTAATTATCATTACTATTCATGGTGGCTCCAAAATCCGTACTAACCCCTACTCTCTCTTCTGTTCTTTTTCTGGTTTTCTGCGGTGGCGACCTGCACCACCACCACCTAATCAAAGCACCATGATGTCCCTACATTGATGGATTAAAGGCCAGAAGTCCACGTGACCGTCATCATCAAGTCCTTCCATGAGAACCCTGAATACAATGAGGACTATTTGAGGTAATTTATGTTAGGTAGAATGCTTAGAGGGGGCTGGGCAGTCTCATGGCCTGGAACCCCTGCAGATTTTATTTATTTTTTGTTTGTTCTGTCCTCCCTGGCCATCGGTCCTTACTTTTATTCAATGTTAATTAGTGTTCTCTTATTTTAATTCTTACTTTGTCTTTTTTCTCTTTCTTCATCATGTAAAGCACTTTGAGCTGCATTATTTGCATGAAAATGTGTTATATAAATAAATGTTGTTGAAGGTGTGACCTTGCCAAGACTGTGCTAAGCAGGAATGCGGAGGTGCTAATCTATTCCTGAAAAATTGTCAAGAAGTAGAAGAAACACTTTGAGGAACTCTTAGCTACTTGTCATATCAATGTTGCTGCACTCACTATGGTGATCCAAGGAATTCATTGTGGTAAGGCTGCTGGGATGGATGAAACTCTACCAGCATTGTTGAAAGCACTAAACATTACTGGGATAGCATGGTTAACATGATTTTTCAATGTTGCCTAATACATGGTTAAAATACCCTTGGAATGGCACACTGGTGTGGTGGTCCCAATATTTATGAAAGGAGACAAGAGTTTGTGTTCCAACTACAGAAGGATTATACTCCTCATCCTCCCAGGTAAGGTATTCGCAAGGATGCCATATGGAAGAAATATGTTCAATGGTTAAGCCATTGTAATTACCGGAGGGCGCATAGGAGTATGGTAACCCAGTCTCTATGTGTTTTCTAGATTTGGAAGACATGTATTACTATGTCCCTTGGCATGTGTTGTGGGAGGTGGTGCAAGAAGTTGAGGTGGTTTGGGCATGTTGTAAGAATCCCTCCCAGGCAGCTCCCTCTAGCATGTCACACTAGGTAAAAGGCCAGATGCAGACCCAAGACACACCAGAGTGATTAAATCTCTCATCTGGTTTGGGAACGTTTGGGAATTCCCCAGAGAGTTGAAATCTGTAGCTGGTTACAGTGAAGTTTCGACTGACCTGCTAGGCTGCTCTCACCATAACCCTCACTAGGAAATGTGGATGGAAAGATGAGATCAGATAAGATGGTCAGATGGGGTAGTTACAAGGATACCAAAAAAGAAACAGAGTAGAATAGCAATTGATTATGACTGCCTTACTTGAATTTATGTGCAAATGGCTAACAGAGTTTTATTACGAACAGTGTGGCACGTCCCGGCCGGGACGCCCAGGAGGACCAGAGGAGGACTTGTACCTCCTCCAGACCGCGAGGGGGCGTCCGTCCTGGTTACGCTGGTGGCCTCAGGTAGAGGGCATGGAAGCCCAGCCCTGTAGGGGCCCGTGGTCACCGCCAGGCAGCGCCCCACTTCCAGACCATCATCTGCCACATCCGGCCGGGACGCCCAGGAGGACCAGAGGAGGGCCTGTACCTCCACAAGACCACAAGGGGGTGCCCGCCCTGGTTACGTTGGTGGCTGAACAGCCCTGGAGGCCAGCACTTCCGCCACACCAGGAAGTGCTGGGGGGAAGACGACAGGGGACACCCGGACGGCTTCCGGGTGCGCAGCCGGCACTTCCGCCACACAAGGGTGTGTCTGCGGAGGAGTGCCGGGAAGCAGCTGGAGCCCATCCGGGTTCCCATAAAAGGGGCCGCCTCCCTCCAGTCATTGGCGAGAGTCGGGAGGAAGCAAGACGGAGCTGGAGTGAGGACTGGAGGTGGCCAGGAAAGAAAGGCAAAAGGACTGTGTGGCCTGGACTTTGGGGGATCGGTGCTGGAGGCACTGGGGTGTGATTGCACGGTAAACTTGTAAATATTAGTATAAATAAACGGTGCATGGTGAAATTATGATGTCTGTCTGTCTGTGTCCGGGCCAGCATCCACAACAGCTAATCAACAGCTAATCAGAACATGCTTGACTAAAATACAGTATGCACTGTATGTACTGATTTCATCTGCTAAGTAAATAGTGCATATGTCAACCAGGAAGTGTGTATGTTAAAAAGCTAAGTTTTTGATACTGACCCTAAAATGACTGGATGTCAATTTAAAGATGTAAGAACAGGAGTTATGTGGCATCATTTTGAATTAACTGAAACCTACAAATAGAACAATTTGAACAGCCTATGAATAATGCATTACTGCAGTCAATTGTCCTAGAAATTAGTATGTGAATTACTTTCTCTGTTTACTGTTTCTGTACTGTAGCTGGTGTGAAAGTCAGACTGAAACTACTAAGGTAACTTATAAAAAAATGACTGATATTCTGAGACTTCCGGAGGCTTTAAGAAAGAACACATACATTTTTGTTTTATGATTAAAGATCTAAATCTGTTTCTTAATCTGTTAATTTATTGTTCTGTTATTAAGAAAGGCAGTGTGTACACAGACAGATAAGAAATACTAATTTTGCAATATGACTTTAATACCTGGGGTTTTAAATGATCTTATTTATCATTAAAGAAGTTAAAAAATTATGTGCTGATGATGATTATAGGGATTATGTGTAATGGTTCAGATTTTCACATTTGTGAAATTAGCAACTATTCTAAACAATATACAAATGTTCTCTTTTCACCTATTAATCTCGAACATGTTTGAAGCAGACTAGAAAACCAGCACTGTGTCTTTTAACACTGTCAGTCCTTGTTGTTGGTAAGACTTCAAATTTCAATGCTTTTGAAACATTTTACTTTTCAGCAATCTAATTTACGAACTTAAGTGCAATCATTAAACTAGGGTAAGTTTCTTTCTGCAAAGTTAGAACCAACCCTATGTACACTCATTCATTCACGTCAATTTTAGAGTCATCGGTTACCTAACATGTACATCTTTGTGTATGTGAAGAAACATCATTGTTGGCAGAGAACTATCCAGACGCAGGGTGAATATGCAAATCTACACAGACTTTAATTAAACAATATTTTGATCTCCAGGTGCTGTGAGGCAGTAGGACCAGTACAACTGTACTGTTCAAGAATTTCAAGACTGAAATATTATACTGTATAGTCTTCCATTGTCACACTCATAAAAATGGAGATCTTCTTCTTCTGAGATGATTCCAGTGAAATACTAAGTGAAACAGGATCACAGATCAATTGACAATAGGCTGTCATCATTTATTATCTGTGCGCCCTGCTTAAAAAATGAACTTTTTTTTGTTGTTGTGCAAGCAACAAAGGAGCATTAATAGTACAGAATATGAACAGAGACTATCAGCGTCTAGGTCGTAATTTAACTACTGATTACATTCATCAGTGAGTTCCTTTCAAAGAAAACCAAGATCAGTTTTGAAATATTGCTTTCTTGTCCAAACTATTCTATTCTATATGAATAGACTAAGGTTAGTTTTATCAGACAAATGTTTTTTCATTAATCCTGGATAGGTTAAAGATTTTTGGGGCATTCCATAATCCCAACATATGCAATTTAGAGTTGTATTTTAAAATAACTTTTTCTAAAGTAGTCTGTCACTCATTTAGCTGTTTGTTTTTCATTTTATGAATTTAAATTGTTTATTTGAGGGCCATGCCACTTTACACAACTTCTCCACACTTCTGTTAAATTTAATGACTTGGAGGCATTGGCCGTACACTAACGTGTTTGCTTGTCTGGCAGTCTGACATATCCAACAACGAAGTCCAAATAGTCAGTGACTTGCCCCTACAAAATAGTACAGGAATCATTTTGTGTTAAGTCATTGGGGTTAGCTTTTGTGTGTGAGAGAGAGCTGACAAAACAATGAGTGCTCACCCAGATGACAGATGGGGGGGTATTTTCTTTTTGTTCATTTTTATGCATTTGTCTAATTAGTTATACCCTCTGGTATTTCACGTCACTTTTAAAACTGTTATTAAATGATTATAATATCACTCTAATCATTTATGTGTTGATGTTTCCTGTGTCTCTGCTTCATCACATGAGAGTTCTTACAGTTTTCTCTGTGCCATATTGGAGAGACAGAAACCATTTTTATTATTCTCATATCATTTTTTCTTTTATTATTATTTGTTTATACACAAGTTTTGTATTCTGGAGACACATAGACTTTGTTTTGCTAAATCGAAAAGTTTTTTTTTTATTCTACTTCACATTAGATACCTAAAATTAAAAGTCTAAATACAACTGGCTTCTCTCTGAACATTACCAGCTAGAATGTCAAAGGGTTGATTTATTAATTCAAAATAAATAGAAAACTAACACATTATTTATTTGTTTATTATGAACATTAAAGCAGATATTCATTTTGATAGGTGATCTACTTGCACATGATACACCATTTAAGAGTACGGGAAATGTGAAATGCAGAAATGCTCTATTCTAACCCCTTCTCCATAAACAGAAAAAGCAGGATTAACACCACAAGTAAGCTCCTTTTGTAGCATCCCTGGTAAATGCTAATTCTAGATTCTGCCATAAAATAATAAAATAAAATGTGCACTGTGAGTACCAAGAGGAAGCAACACACAAGAAGAAAGTTATAAGTGACAGACCTTATTTCAGTACATGATGAGGGATGTGCACAATTATTGACAGCAAATTTCCAGAAGAAACAGCTTGCAATGCAATCTGAATGTGACCTTTTGTCTTGCACCATTAGTACTTTAATTGTGTCATTGACACTTTTAAGATGAAGAGAAGGCAAATTAGATTGTATCACATCAAATACACAAGATAGAATTTTTTAATTGAAATGCCAAAATTGATTTTAAGTATGGGTCAAGAATTGTTAATACAAATTAAATGCTGAATTTGAAAATTATTATGCATCACTTAATTAATCTTGATTCAGTAATAATCAGATTTAAAATAAACAAATTCTGCAGTAGACAACCCATACAAGCAACTTAGTGAGCCTCAGATTTTGTTGCTTTAGATGTTTAAATTAAAAAAAATTAAAATAGGTTTTCCTCAGTGATTAACAAAATGTCAGACATAGAGAATGTTAAAAACCTCAAGCAATTTACACAAATTGAAATATGAATTTCATAACATTAAAAGGTTAGATACAAGCTTTGTAATTAATTGTGTGCCTGTTCAGATATAATACTTTATATAGTGCCTATGCATACAATATGCCAACAGGTCACACAACTTCTCAGTATACTCACCTTTATTGAAAATGTTCACTTAACCTGTTTCAAATTAATCTGTTAATATAAATCCCCTTATTCGTTCTTGGATCACAGAATATAGTAGTGACTTTCAGACAAAAGCTTAAAAATTAATACAAAAAAAGTTTGTCTGATTCTTGTGAAGCTTGTATCATTTTATTGATAAAGTCTAGATACTGGACTCTTATTTAGAATTAACAGCTTTGCACATAATCGAAATTAAGATAAGTGATTGCACTTCACAATACCTTTTAATACTTTCATTACTAAAACCTCAAAATGTGCCCAACTAATACATAACATGTAAAAATGCAAAGAAGCACTATATAATGTTCATTATTGAGTTATTAATGATAGTTATTACAAATATATGAATTGTCATTTAACAACATTTATAAATTTGTGAATGTACATCTGTTAGGCAATATATAAATGTTTTTATATTAATTATTGTTTATAAAAGTTATTGTAAAAGTATTATCAGATAAATTTATTATAATACATTATTATTTACATAACTCCATTTGTTTTTTTGAGAAACATAACTTGTCTTTAACACATTTTATTAATTACTTAAAGCCTAGATATTTGTTCATTGTGATATTCAGCATTTCAATAACCAATTCTTTTCCCCTTTTAAAAACAATTTTAAAACAAACTGTTAAATAAAGCAGTAAAGGAGTGATTTTAATGCTACAGTATATAAGAGTTTACAAGATGATTCCCCTTTGATAACCTAAAGTATCACTTGTACGTTTGCAGACAGCTGAACAAACATCACACTGTATTATTGAAAATTTTAGTATTTATAATCTTGATTTTTCATTTTGCATTATTTGGCTGCCAATGCATATAAAATGGCTGATGTCATGGGGCAGATAACATGACACATTGGTTGTGGTCATTTAGCATTGTCAATGAATTAGAATTGCCACCCTAAAAGAAGACATGGTCTCATGTATAACACCATGTGTAGAAATCACACTAAGACATGGCCTATGAACAAAACTGGAAATTTGCGTATGCACAACAAATTCCAGATGCATAAAACTGCATTTGCCAAGTTCCACACATGTTCCCTTTATAAATCCCAATGAACGCGAAATTTAACTCACATGCATGTGCCTACAGCCTCACCCTGATTCCTCCCAGAATTTCACATATTTGAATATGAAAATCAATGCAAAAAGCCCCTTCCATTCAGTGTTTTGCTAAAAGACAATGGAAAAAGCACATGGTAAAAAGAACAATTTCAGCAAATGTGAAGTAGAGGCAAGGAGAAACATTCTATTTGTTGGCTTAGGCAATAGTATAAGCAACAAAATGAAAGTGATGAAACTGACTCAAAAATTCAAGTTCAGAAAGCCACACAGTACCCAAAATAAAAAGAAGTGCTCAAATATCAAACTCAATGTGAAAAGGTGAGTTGTGCAGCCCACCACCTGCTTATTCTGTTTCAGACAATATTACAAAACTGACCCCTGACCAGAGAAGGTGGATAACAAAAACCCCTCTAGAAAATGGGAATAAACTCAAACACTCCTCCTATGAAGCAGTAATAAAATCCATACAAGAGTCTGCAGATCACCTCTACCACAAGGCAATACTCAGATTAATGGTAGAATCAAAAGGAGTCAGAAAACACTAGTGGCACTCGTTGACTGGATGAAGGTATGCATATTATGCATATTAAGAGTCAGATGATGTGATGTATTGGATGAGGTAATGTAACAGAAAAGTATAAAGGCAGATGAATTGTTTTACTGGGTGCTCACTGCATGGGCTGAGACATTTGTGCATATCTGTGTACAAATTAAGAATCCATCCATCCATTATCCAACCCGCTATATCCTAACTACAGGGTCACGGGGGTCTGCTGGAGCCAATCCCAGCCAACACATGGCGCAAGGCAGGAAACAAACCCCGGGCAGGGTGCCAGCCCACCGCAGGGCACAAATTAAGAATTGTTCTGTATTTTCATCTGGTCTTCGTAAATGACTTAATTGAAAATAGATGAAAGTTTTTCCACAACAACTGCTGGGTGACCATCTGGCTGTGTTCTGGAGTCACAAAATGCAATAGTGGATGTTGTAAGAGATGTGGTCAATGAACTAAAGAATATAAAGGCTGTACTATATGATACTGACCACAAATTAAATGAATTGGTTAAAAATAAAGGCTGCATCTGATTACCTGTTTTTACATTCAAACGAAGATCATTTGATGGGTCAGGGTCAGGTTCATCATACTGCATCTCTTCAGGTATGGGCAAGCCCCGATTGTGTGCCACATTATGCAGAATGCTACCTGTTTGTGGCACACTTTCTGTGGACTATACAGCAGCACATTTATGGAGTGGAAATGCTTTCTATTTACATAAGCAAATTCATTCTCTGAAGGCGCCTTTATAGTGTAGTGTCAGTGCGGAATGCCACAACGGATAGATTCTCTGCTCTTTACATGGCTCTTTGAGGGGACTCGCTATCCTTAAAAGGACTACGTGCCCTTTGCCACACTAGTTGGAAAAAGGTGCGTTTCAATAAGTGCTCTTCCTATATATGATAATCTCATTCTTTTAGTGATACATCCCTAGCTGATGGAACTTGTTTAGCAACGTTGCAATAGCAATGTGCGTGCAATAGACTGCTCCAATTATATTTGGAAAATGGGTAGTTGGTGTGAATTGCACTTTGATGTTTGTTAGTTCATTCACAGTGTAAGGAAATCTTATAACTGGATGAGAAGTGGATAATTCCATCCTCTACAGCTGGCATGGCACAATTCAGTGATGTCAGCAAGTTCATGTTGAAAAGCTCCCGTGGCTAAAACCCGAGGATAAACAGAACTCGCAAAGGAGCAGGAAGAGCACAATTCCTCAGTCTGCCTTTGTAATGCCGGCAGCAGTTCAACAAACAGCTCCAAGAGGATACCTCTAGAAAATCAAAATCAACTTAGAAGCCAGTCATCATCATCTACAAATACACACACTCTTCTAATTCTTTCATTTGTGATATCTTCAACAACGGTAAAGCAGGTATGGTAGCTGGAATAGTATGACCAGTCTGTGCACCTTTATATTGTTACAGAATGATTACAATCAAGTGAATTAAATTTAAAAACAATATGCAATTAATTTCAGTGCATTTGATAATGCCTGCATCATAGATCAGAATATGAAAAACAGGGGAAATTACATAGACAGTAGGACTGCTCTGATACTGGATACTGCCAGTTTGAAAAACCAAGCAGAAAAGTGTGTATGCAAGGTGTGAGGCTGCCATGAAAATGTGTATGGCTGTACTTCAATTTTAGTTTTTATACATGTCAAAGTGAGTACACATCACTTATACATGAGGCCACTAGAGCATTGTAAGGTGTTTAGGATGTCAGATCTTTGTTAATTCCAAGACTCCTTTTTCCATCTGTACCTGTGCCTTTGCAAATTAATTTCTCTTTTATGTTTGAGCATATTTTTTTGTGTTTAGGCTTATTTGATTACTTAGAGCAGCAACCTCTTTTCTTTTCTCAGTGTTGTGTTATTTATTTGTATTAACTTTGTGGGATCTTTGTTTAGTCTTTAGGGGGAATTCAGGCCTGCTCCTGTCAAGACAGGTAGGTGAAGAAAATCGGAAGAACTTCACAATTTGCTCAGTTATTCCAAGGGTCATTGCTTTTTTTGCTGTGCATTGTTTTTTGCATTTTGTCTTCCTGTCACTGTTAATGTAAATACTTTATCTGTGCTAAACAAGAATTTGTGTACTTTAACACCAGAAGCACCACAGCCAATGCCAATTGGCATTAGGTTTTTAAATCTTTAATTTTTTCATCAGTGTGTATGTCATGTTCATGTCCTTCTGTGACACTTCCCAAATTGCTGCACTTCAAACGCCTTTGTTGTTGGAACTTCAAGTTTTTATTCAGAAAATGTGATTGATAATATTTTCTATGTTTTTTTAACAAAAAGCCCCCTCTTACCATTACAAGTAACACCATTGAACATTAGTACTCAGGTGTGAATCATTGTTTCTTTCCTCACACTTGACTGCATTTGCATATCCTATTTACCTTTCCTCTCCTGCTGCTTTTATCAACATTACTGAACATTGTTTCCCAGATGTGAATTGCTGTCTGTCTTCAGTTTTCAGGTAACTGTAAAATAATCAATGAAAAAAATATCACACTTATAATCATTTTTTCATTGCATGTGATGAAGAAAAAAAAAACCTGAAAACTTCAGGCACCCCACTTATTTCAGTTTGGTAAAACAAATTACTATTCACTCATTCGAACTGACGTTGCAATGGTTTTCACACAGCCACTATGAATTTCACGTGAGGAAGGCAGAACATGCAAAGTGGTACATAGTGGATGCAGTGATCAAGCCACAGCTAAATAACACTGCAGCTCACTTGCAGAGTTTTCCCAGCCACAGCAAACCTGAGAGTGACTGCAAATGTGAGAATAATTAGTGGGGTTTCTTTGGGGAAATGGAAGGACCGACGTAACATGGTACATGGTACATGGCTGAAAATGAGGCACCTTTTAGGAAAAAAATATTATTTGAGAACAGCTATATTGAAATTCTGGTATAAGTACTGACTTACATTCACACACAGTCACATGTATTGAATCATATACAAGGTCTGATGGAAGATGCATTTCACAGACCCCATGACCTTGCCCAACACCCAGTCCATACAAGCATTGAGCAGAGTAGGAGCAAGAACACACCCCTGATGAACCCCAGAATCAACTGGGAAAAACACAGACGTCCTGTCTCCACTCTGCACAGCACTCACAGTACCAGTGTACAGGACAGCCATGATATCCAGCAACCTCGAGGGGATCCCGCAAACCCTCAGAATGTCCCACAGGGCAGCTCGATCAACTGAGTCGACAAAGGCTGCAAAGAAACTCTGCCGATATTCTTGTTTGTGCTCCATGAGAACACTTGGTGCCAGGATGCACTTGAAGGTAGACTTCTTAGGCGTAAAACCAGACTGTTCCTGTCACTGGTAGGTGAGCAAGTGATCACGGATCCTATTAAGGACAACCCTAGCAATGACCTTGCCTGGCACCGAGAGCAGTGTTATCCCCCTGTAGTTGCTGCAATCAAGGCAATCACCCTTCCCTTTCCAGATAGGGATGACAAGTCCCATTTTCCAGTCAGTTGGGACGATGCCAGTCTCCCAAATGGAAGCAAAGATTGCTTGCAATGCCAGAAGGACAGCCTTACCACCAGCCTGGAGAAGTTCACCCTGGATATCACAGATCTCTGCATCCTTTCCCCATCTCAGCTGGTTCACCACCTGTGCAATCTCAGTGAGATTGGAGGATCAGCCTCAAGAACCATGGACCCAGATATCCAACATCTAAGCCAGAGGATCAGCTTTGAACAACTGCTCAAAGTAGCCAGCCAGCAGGTCACAACTGCAGTGTCATCTGTAAGGACCATTCCATCAGCTGCCCTGAATGTGACTCTCCGAGGAACAGATTCAGAAGTGCGTAATGCTTCAATTCCTCTATAAGCAGGTCGTGGATCGGTGGACCACAGATGGTGTATGACTTGCTTACAGATTACTCTAACAAATACCTCTTTATCTGCCCTCAGAGCCTTCGCAGCCATCCTTCTCAGTTCCCGGTACAGACCAGAGTTGCCATTGAGCCGTGTGCTGTGACTCCTCTCAATGATATCCAGGGTGCCCTGTGAGATGAAACACCTCCTTCTGGGAACACCGGTAACGCCAACACAACCCTCAGCAAACTTCAGGGTCTTGTCATGGAAGGTCTCCCACATCACATTAGGATTGGCAGTCGTACCCAAATCTTAAAGTTCCTCACACAAACTGTGTACACACTCATTAGAAACAGCCTGGTCTTGGAGTCTGGCCAAGTCCAGGCTCATTTTCCTAGTAGGAGGTAACCTACTGAACCTAAGCTGGATCCTAAGAGTAGAAACAACAAGTCTGTGGTCAGAATTCACAAACTGGGCATTTCTGTAGACCCTGCAGTTTTGCAAGAGCCTCCAGCGCCTGCCCACGAGGATGTGATCGATCTCCTTCACCGCACCACCAGTATTGGAGTACCAATTCCAAGGATGCGGTTCAGGGCTCTGGAACCAGGATCTAGCAATTCACAGCCCCTGACCTTTTTCAAAGTCAAGGAACATGGAGCCACTTCACCACGGTCACCAGACCCATGGGGACCGAGACAATCCTCATAACCATCCCTGTCAGTGCCAGTGGTTGCATTGAAGTCACCCATGACCAGAGGAGTGTCACCTCGTCGGCACCCATCAACCACTGAGCGAAGCTGCGAATAAAATGTCTCCCTTGCCAAGACATCTCTCACCGTGGTCGGAGCACACACTGAGACAACAGACTCCCAGGGAGTGCCGTAATCTGAGTACCATAATACGCTCGTTGAAAGGAAAGGAGTGACATTGAACACCATCGGAAGAAGCCAATCTGCTACAGCAACAGCTACTCTCTGAGTATGACAGCCATCAGACCGACCAGACCAATAAAAGGTGTATACACCTACAGAGATCTGGCCAGTCCCTGGTCTGCGCACCTCAGAGAGTGCTGCCACTGAAATGCAGAGTTTACGCAGCTCCTCCGACAGCAGAGGAAGATGATCATCTTGCCGGAGAGACAAGACGTTCCATGCGCCCACCCATATGGGCCGGCTCAAATTGGAAGTGCTGCCGTGCAGCGGGTGACGCCTCAGCACCACACCAGTTCCGATCTCCAACAGACTTGACCCTATTGGCTCTCCAAAGGTTTCGACTCTTCTGGGGATGGGGCTCCCGAGGGCTTTCCCCCATCCCCTTCATGATGCAAGCAGCCTTCCTATGGGAGAGAGCAAAAAGGAGTCCTTTCTGTAGTCTCTGAGTTTGTGAAGTTTTTTTACGGTGGTTGGAGTGCTAATCCTGCCACCAACCCCCATGATTTCCCTGCAAGTTGGAGGACTGCTTGCAGGGCCGGATGCAGTTTAACATCATACCCTGAACATTTGTTGCAAGTAATCAGCTTATTACCTGTATAGTCCTGTTGTCGTATGTCATTTATGTCTCAATAGATTCACACTTTTTAAGATTATTCAATGTTAATTACATCATATTTGCCTTTTCTACATTGCTAACTGGCTGCCAATTTGTTTCTCAGTTGGAATAATTTTCCACCTCTCTCTCTTTAATAATGTTCATTAAGTTAGCTTATCTTGACTTTTTTGTCAAGTTTAGCAACATTTTTTAGATAAATGATTTATGGTTAAATGTAATAACTTGAAAAAAAAGCATATTATTATTTAAGTAAGAAATGCTATTATTTTATATTGCTCTGTACTGCTCCAAAATATCAATAGATTTGCTTACAATTTCATATTTAATCTCAACATATCTATATACTATAAATAAGTTTACAGTTTCCATCCATCCATCCATTTTCCAACCCGCTTTGTATAAGTTAAATTATCTCTAAATATCCATTCGTCCATCCATTATCCAACCTGCTACATCCTAACTACAGGGTCACAGGGATCTCTAAATATACTTTAAAATACATTTTTAAAAATAAATCGACATAATTTAAGAATGTGAACAGTATTCAGGTGCTTCAAAACACTTTTAGAAAAATCTCCATAATGACTCAAAGACACAATCAGCAATCTATCGAGTAAATATTGGATGAAAGTCTCACTGGCATTATGCACTACGTTTGCTAGACAGAACGTTATGTAATCCAGGGGATCAAATGTCTGCACTGTTGAGCCATGGCTTTTTTGAAATACAAGGCAAGGCAAGCATCTGACAGCTGGAGGCTTCTTTATGACTTCACAATGCTATTCAGCGTCGGCAAGCAGGCTTTAAAAGCTTTTGATAGATATTAGACTTTGGGCAACCTGCACCCACTTAGAAAACTGGATTGAGGAGAGGTGCAGAGGTCAGAAGTATTAGTATTTTAAACAGCAGCAACATGGCCTGGGTTATACTGCATTACAGCAGTCTGTCTCTTTGTGAAGAATTACATCAAAAAGAGACAGACTGCTGTGGTCAAGTACATGTTACAGCTGCTTAAAATACTAATTTAATTAATCTTATTTAAGTAATTTTGTTCCATTCAGTATGTATGTCTCTGTCATCATAAAGCCATGTTTTTTAATAAACTCGTACTGACCACAGCCTTGACGTGGACATTTGTTTGTTACATTTTTGATTTGACATTTTAATAAGTCTTTGATTTACAAGTGGAATCCAAGATATCTATACACACTTGTAAACCTTGGAAATATCATCTTTTAAAAACAATATCAAGCTTTCATTGCTTACCTTAGTCTGACTCATCTCTTTTCTCCATGTGAAACTGAGAGCATCTTACAGTCTAAGTGTTTAAATTCAGCCTTAACACCTGCCTTTATAAGGTTGCATTATTTGACCAATGTTTCTCCTTTTTTAACTAAACTTGTCAGCACCTCCAACAAATGTACCATTGTCTTTTCTGAATAGAAAGTAGATAAGGGAGAATCGAAACATTGTGTGAAGTGCTAGAAAGTGCACATGGGCCTTTTATGGGATGAAGGAGGAATTTAATTATGTAAAGACACATTAACTGTACTTTTAAAACAAAGCTATTTATTACCTAAAAATTTTTATAAAATTGGTCTACTGTAAATTACAAATCTGGCTGAATTCTGAGCTTGTAATAAATCTTTTTCTGGAATTCCATCACTACCCAAGGTCTTTGACTACCTCAATAAATCTTAATGTGACTTGAACACTGTAAATCAAAAATTCACTTTCAATTCAACATGAATTAATAATCATTTTTCCAAAAAATTATTTTTTTAGTGTCATTAATTATCACCAAATTTACATTAGAATAGAGAAAATACTTATGTTCATTCTTATTCAAAGTGTTTAATTGTTTAAATGCCTATCATATCCTTAAAAACAGAAACTGGGTTAAATTTCATTAAGTACAATATTTAAAAATTTCACATTTATGCAGATTTTGTAGCGGCATTAGAAGGTGCTGCTATAATTTGCATAAAACAAATAGAATGATGCTTTTTATCGTTGTTTACTATATATGTTTATCAATAGTAATTAACTAGCACACAAATGTTACTTCCAAGTAGGACTCTTACCGCTGTTCAATCAACACAAATAGTTTGTTTACTGAAAATACAATAAAATCATATAATTCTTGACTGTTAATGGTACTAAGGTATTTTTAAGCAGTTAGTTAAAACTAATAAGGTTTCTGCTTGAATTACCTGACTTTGTACATGTTCAATATTCCCAGAAGTAATGGAGTGCTGCTTGGCTTCTGTCATAAATGCACTTTCCTTTTATTTTATAACCATTCTCAAGCATATGACTCACTACAGAATTAGAGAAAACCAGTATAACAATGAAAAAATGCAAAAGGTGCATAATGGAGGGGTTATGTTTTATTGTAGGCTTTTAAGTTATTTGATGGTTACATGCCCCAAATTCAAAGAAAACTAAAATACTCCCCTATTATAGAGTTGGTAGGGTGGGCAGTTGTAATGAAGCTGTAAGTAGTAATTGTTGATTGATTCCAGTTTTTTAATGGTTCTGACAGCATCAGGTGCACAAAGAGGAAAACAAATGGGATAATGATGTTCAGTCAGTCAGTCATTTTCCAATCCGCTATATCCTAACACAGTGTCACTGGGGTCTGCTGGAGCTAATACCAGCCAACACCGGGCATAAGGCAGGAACAAATCCTGGGCAGGGCACACACACATACACCAAGCACACACTAGGGACAATTTAGGATTGCCAATGCACCTAACCTGCATGTCTTTGGACTGTGGGAGAACATGCAAACTCCACGCAGGGAGGACCCATGAACCGAACCCAGGTCTCCTTACTCCGAGGCAGCATCGCTACCACTGCGCCACCCTAATGATGTTCACTTTAAGAAAATAGCTATGTTTTCACAAAATCACTGCAAAGGATGAAGACAAGTATAGCAACAGGCACACCTGCACAGATTTTGGGTGTTGAAGATAGTGGAAGCTCCTGGAGTTGAATGGTTGACAGACCTGTTCAACCTACTGTAACTGTGTGTAAAGGGAAGATTCCTGAATACTTTCATTATACAGAGGAAAGGGTGATTCATTTTGAGCATATACTGCTAAATGTTTAATGTCTAAGTCACAAATTTGGTTTAAAGTGAAAATTAGGTAATTATAGGTATATAAAAATTATTACAGACTGATCATACCAGCATGTTATTCTAAAAGCAGAAGCCTTTTTAACTTTCTTATTTACATAGTATAGAGAAAGTATAGGAATCATAAAAAAATTCAACCTCAAGATATTGGTGAATCTTGACATTTTAGACCTTCCTGAGTCCGAAATTACCATTTTTGAAATGAAGTCTGTCTTTGTGTAAACACAATAACTCGAAAATGTTTTGACCTGTGTCAATGAGATTTTGTTCACCCACCTGCTTTATATCAAAAATAAGGAATCCTATCAACTTTTGGGCTACTACCAACAACCGAAAGTGGTACTTTAACTGAATACTTTTGTAAATTTTCAAGTAAACAATGGTTATAATTACAGATTGATGATTCAAATGTTGTATAGATAATTATAATAATAAAAAGCAAACAGATATGTAATTTCAGAAAATTACTCAACTGGAAGTAAGTAGTATTTTATTTAAACAACCATCCAAATTATTTTTTATCAAGGAAATATAAATGTATACATAATATTAAAAACTACATTCAATATAATGCATATTCTTTCAATAAGTATTATTAATTTTATATTAATTTATACATCATCAGTTTAACAATAACATGTAAACGTTGATCATGCCATGTAAGTATAAAGATATAATGGGAGCAATAAACTGCTCTATCCCCATCTTGTTCCTGGTGATACATTTAATTTTTTTTTTTATTTCCGCCATCAAAATCATAATTAGATGTAGCGGAATGCAGTTCTACCTATAGCAATTTATTGCAACAAATATTATATAATACCAATACTTTTTCTGTTTTTAAGTGACTATAACTTTTTTTTACTTTGCACGTAATCTAGGTAATGCATATGTAATTATGAAAAAATTCAACCAACATTTTCAACCTACCTAATATAAATAATATATAAATAGAGATAAATGATTGTGCATCAATAATATCAATTAGTAATTATAAGAAATAAAGAGATATGATATTTAATAAATATTACAGAACTGGAAGTGGTTCTAATGATCTTTTTACTCTATCTCAGTATACGAGAAAGTCGAGGGGTGCACACTCACGATTTTTCTGTCTTAAGTTGAAGCCTACTTAGTAATGTGCAGGTAGCAGGCTCTTCCTGAACCTTATTTTGCTTATTCATGCAACTCTCATGTAAAAAATATATACAATTATAGAATTTTCATACATCGGGATGAAAGATGAAGTAAAGAAGCTAAAATTCATTAAACATGTTATGTCTTTTTACTGTGGCCTTATTTATTTTATTTGCCTCTCATCACATCCTTTACAATTTAAAACTTGTATTACTGCAAGTTATCTCCCTTAACTGCTTGCTGCTCCTTAGATTGTAATCCTCATCCAAAGTAAATGATGTTTATTTTTTGATGACTTAATATATTACTGTATTGTTTTGTATATTTCTGTTTTATGAAATATATTTTTCACTACTACTGTGTATAACCTAATGGTGTATTATATGTTGTGCTGTTTAATTGTATTCTACTTATGTGTATGAATATAAAACCAAAAGAAATTCTTAGCAACTATGTTGCCTGGCAATAAAGTTCAAGTTCAAGTTCTTTTATTTTAAAAGTAGCAAATGCAGAAACTGTATTTTTTGCTTTAACTTACCCTTAAATAGCCAATGGCAGATAGAAAATCATTTGCAGACTCAACTCTGCAAGACCAGCACACATCATTCATGATTTCAGGCTTGCGAGTTTCACATTGGGTTGTTATTATTTGCTGTTCTGATTTGCTATACAGTGATCCCTCGCTATATCGCACTTTGACTTTTGCGGCTTCACTCCATCGTGGATTTTAAATGTAAGCATATCTAAATATATATCATGGATTTTTCGCTGGTTCGCGGATTTCTGCAGACAATGGGTCTTTTAATTTATGGTACATGCTTCCTCAGTTTGTTTGCCCAGTTGATTTCATACAAGGGACGCTATTGGCGGATGGCTTAGAAGCTACTCAATCAGAGCACGTATTACGTATTAAATAAAACTCCTCAATGATATACGATATGCTTCCCACGTGGTGCTTGATTGTTTGCTTTTCTCTGTCCTCTCACTCTCTCTGCCTGATGGAGGGGGTGTGAGCAGAGGAGCTGTTTGCACAGAGGCTGTTTGCCTAAAGGATACGGATGCTCCTCTAAAAAATGCCGCTTTATCGCGGAGCTTCGGCATACTTAAAAGCCCAAAAGCACGTATTGATTTTTTGTTTGCTTTTCTCTCGCGCTCTCTCTCTTTCTCTCTGACATTCTCTGCTCCTGACACGCATTCTTTGAAAAGGAAGATATGTTTGCATTCTTTTAATTGTGAGAAAGAACTGTCATCTCTGTCTTGTCATGGAGCACAGTTTAAACTTTTGACTAAAGGGTGTTATTTCAAGTCTAGAGGCTCTAATAATGTTAACAGTGTGGGGGAGTTTATAAGGGCTTAAAATACAGTATATAAAAATAACCATACAAACATATGGTTTCTACTTCGCAGATTTTCATCTATCGCTGGGGGTTCTGGAACGCAACCCCTGCGATCGAGGAGGGATTACTGTATTCCAAATAAACATACAAATCTGCTTCCTGTATCATGAAGAAGAATATGAAAATTAGAGATGAAATAGAGTTTCGATTGGGTGAAACAATAACGGTTTTCCAGTGTATAATTTGAATTCACACCTAATAATTCTGCCTTTCAAACTGGAATTTTGGCTTACGATGACTTTCAAAATTACATTTCAAAGTTTAAGCCTTCAGATTGAACAACTGAAGAAGTTGTGTATTAATGACCCATGTCTGAATTTTCTTATTTCACTGCATGATGCTTTTGCTTAATCACGAAGAATAAGATGGCAGGCAGTCACCAGCTGTACATGCTATTCCAGTTTATGCAGGGTCAATTTAGACTTTCCAGTCAACACAAGCTAAAATTCTTTGGGTGTAATGGAAACCAGAATCATCATTAAGTGATTTAGTAGCCACTCTCTGGGCTTCCCCAAATCTTTTTTCTTACACTTTCCACTGCATCATTTGGTATGAGACCCATTTTTATTATGTCATTCATCACCCACTGCAGCCATGTCTTATCATATTCATGAAAATTATGTAGTGACACTTTGAAATCACCGATACAAGAAAACCTCCACATATGATATTGTTCAACTCGTCTTGATGCCATTGACCTTTTTGGGGTTACCCTGTTTTTGGCTCTCTAGCCACGAAAAATAATTTTTTTGACATTTTTAACCATATTCTGTCCAGGAAGTTACAGCCTCATGATAAATAGTAAACTGATAAGTATCTCTAGCAAAAACGATCAGAATGACTTGAAGTTGTTCACCCCGTAATAGGTAATGAAGTTACTTCTTTTCACAAACGGTCAAAAATATGGGGATTGGTAGTACTGGTATGTGGAGTGTAGTTTTATGCTATTTTGTGGTTGCTGAATATCATAATATTTTTGATATTTGATTCTTTACCTGTGGTCCTAGTCCTAAAGGAAACAGTTCCAGAAGGTTGAAAATGACATCTTCCAGACATAAGCATTTGGGGAAAAGGAGTATTGTTGTAGATTATGTCAAGGTCAGTGATTACGAATATAATGTTATTTTCTATTTTTGATCCTGTTTTATCTGAGGAGCTTTATCAGATGGGAAAAAACAACAATTACAATGGAGAATATTTAAATTTTAAATATTTAGATTTAAGCGCACATATTAATATTTCAGATATTTGTTCATGTTCATTATGTACTTCTTTCTCATTAAGAAAATCGTTACATCTTATTAACACCCTGTATTAAGGCGGTTTGCAACAATTCAGACTTGCACCAATTTTCATCTTTCTTTTAGCCTCAGCTTCTCCACCTCCTCCACAGTGAATCTCTTAACTAAATCATTACCCATCTTTTAATCCACACATCTGAAACACTAAAAAGAGGTTTTTATGCTTATTTATGGGAATATAAATATGTGTCTCATTCACTGTGAGCCAAGAAGTAAAACATTATAAGTTTGTAATAGTGTACAAAATGTATATTGTGAATTTTATCATAAATACAGCAAATTACACTGGCATAATGCTGTTCTCAAAGCAAAGTGGAAATGGAACTGCTTCTCTTGTTTAGCTGGACACAAGTTGTTAAATTACTACTGTTACCAATTATGCCAAAAGAAAGTCTCAAAATCACAAACTTTTGCATTGTCAGTTTTCATTGTGGTGTGCTGGGCCAGAAACATCACTTTTTTCATAAACAAGCTGATTAAAATGCTCAGTTATGGGATGCATTCTCAACCTGCTAGAGGCAGTAGTGAAGGAGATAATTGGTGTTGCTATGCACAATGCTGCACATCCTCTCTATGACACACTAGCAGTGATTACTTTCAACCAACAAATGATTCAGAAGAAGTGTGTCAAGAAATGCTGCTGAGACTCCTTTATACCAACAAAACAACAACATTTATTTATATAGCACATTTTCATACAAACAGTAGCTCAAAGTGCTTTACATAATAAAGAATAGAAAAATAAGACACAATAAGAAAATAAAATACATCAACATTAATTAACATCGAATAAGAGTAAGGTTCAATTGCCAGGGGGGACAGAAAAAACAAAAAACTCCAGACGGCTGGAGAAAAAATAAAATATGTAGGGATTCCAGACCATGAGACCGCCCAGTCCCCTCTGGGCATTCTACCTAACATAAATGAAACAGTCCTCTTTGGATTTAGGGTTCTCATGGAAGGGCTTGATGAAGATGGTCACGTAGAGTTCTGCCTTTTAATCCATCCATCATTGTTGGAGCATCATGAAGCTTTGAGTAGGTGGAGGTGGCGCAGGAAGAAGAAACCGGAAAAAGAAACAGAAAAGAGAGTAGGGGTCAGTACGGATTTTAGAACCACCATGAATAGTTATTATGATGAATTAAACATATAGAGTATCAGGATTCAGTTAAATTAAGTTAACAACCAACAGCAATACACCTGCGTAATGCCTCACTGGGCGTGCTCTCTTATCGTTAGTCAAGACAAGGTAATCTACTTCTTTTTGTAGTTCTTGAGTATGTTTGAGGGAGGTTATTGTTTATTATAAGATTTCTATATTTGATCTTCTGTAAAGTCTAAATGTACCTATGAGGCAAATAATATATTATCTTTCTACCTATCTGTCTGTCTTTCTGCTTACTTTATATAGTATTTTCATTTAAAAAGAAGTAATTGATAAAGATAATACAACATAAAGTACTTATTTTTTTTATTAAGTTTTGAGTTTATAAAAGATCAACATTCAATGTACTGATACAACCATTCTTAGAACTATCCTAGTCCACCAATAATGGATTGTGGACAGCTGGAGTATATATCCTAATCACATTAGATCAAAGGTAGGAACCACCTAGAAAATACGTAAAATACAGGACATACTTAGAAATTGTTCTTATTTTTTTAGTATCTTTTGAAATAAAATAGACCTTGACAGGTTTTATTTTATATAGTACCTTACACAATGAACATTGTCATAAATGCTTTACAATGCAGTTACAATAAATCACTCTTTGCTTTAGTAAGTCTCTTCCATGCTAAGCACTGACACAAAGTGGTCTGAAATGTAATTACCAACCATGTAGTCAATGAATTAAATTTTATATTCCATTTTATAGTGAACTATCAAAGAGATTAAAAAGAACAATCCTGCAATCAATCTATCTTTATTTGTATAAAATACTGTTCAATGAAATTTATCACTAAAAACAACAAAATTACATAAGATACAAATTTAATTTATAGGCTACCTATAAATTAAATTTTATTGTACATAGTGCCCTTCACAGATAGATAGATTATGGTTATTATTAGTTAATCATGTAATTGACTGTGTTTGTCAATTTATGTAACAGTACTGTGTTTTAATACAACCTTGGTTAAAAAGATTACTGTAAAATTGTGCCTAAAAATATTTACAGCACACTCAGAATACGGCACGAGTATAGAAGGCTAATGGTATATGCTGTGGTATATGGCCGGCCATTCATCCCGGCCAATACTCCCAGGCCGCTAGATGGAGCCCTCCCAGCAGCATGGAGGTGCCCCGAATGCCAGCAGGGAATCATGGACAATGGAGTGTTTATTCAAAGCCCTGCTGGATACCATGGGGTACCGCCAGAAGACGCTGCAGGGAGGATCAAGGACTATATTCTCTACAGCCCGGAAATATGTCCCAGTCACGTGGACAGAAGAAATTATGTACTTCCGGGTTCAAGAAAAAAGGAGTTTTCATCCGACCCGGAAGCGTTGCCAGTTACATGGACAGTGAGAAGAGAAACACTTCCGGGTCAAGAACTATAAAAAGGACTGTGGGAGATCCCAGCGTCGAGCTGAGTTTGGAGGAAGGGTAAAAACGCGTCTGGGAGTGGAGGATTTGATTATTGATTGAGGATTTGTATATTGTTTATGAGTATTGTGGAGTTGAGGGTGCTTTGTGCATTGTATTGTACAAAGAAATTAATTATTTGGACTTTTATCTGGTGTTCGGTGTCTGGTCCGAGGGTTCAAGGGGATGACAGCGTCCCCTATATGTCACAATGCAAAAAGTTAACTCTTACTTATGAAACATTACTTGACAATGTTATTGATCATGCATTTTTCATAATGGGAGTCTATAAATAATATACAGTTACCAAATTATGTTTATTTAGCTTTTTTATGGTTTGCAATATAATAAATAATAATGCAATAAATTAAACTGAATTTATAGACATCCTTACAGAGTAAGGACTCTTACGGATAAAAAAACAACAATTTTGCAATCATTTAATCTTTATTTGTACTAAGGTCTTTTCAGTGAATCCATCAACAAGTAGCTTTACATTGTTAAAATAGCCTAAGATGAAAAATGGCTCTAAAATTACACTTCACTCCATGTTAAATATTCTGCTCCTACCTGTATATTTGCTGACTGTTGACTAGCAAGTGATTTACTTGATACATAACCTTTACTTTTAAAATACACTTAAAAGACTTGATAGGATCTCTTCTGGGAGAGGCTGCGTTTCGTCAGGTGGGATGGTCTGCATCCTAACAGATTTGGCACCCAGGTCTGCTTTGAAAACATCTCTAAGGTAATTTGTGTCTCTTGACTATATACTTTTAATTGTAACTCTTTCCATAATGCCTTGCTAAGACATGATAACTTTGTAGTGAACTCTTCCTCAAAAGTGCACTGCATCAATACTTTAATAATCAACCTCAGTTCATGTAAAAAATCCAGACAGGGTGATGTGAATAATTTAATTACCATTTCACCTCAGATGTGCACTTTATTAAAACTTTAAAAACAGTTAAATTAAATACAGTTAGATTAAATAAAAAATCTGCACAAAGTGGCGCTAATGCGAATAACTTAATTACTATTTCGAATCGCCATAACGCTCTAACAATTCAGTTCTGCTCTTCCAAGACCTTAAATATGGCCTTATTAAATGTTAGAGCATTAACCAACAAGACATTTCCCATCAATGATTTTATTAGTGATAGGAACATCAATTTTATTGCATTAAGTTAAACATGGAATAGCTCTGATGTTTTAATCGAATCTGCACTTCTGAATTACAGATTTACTTATACAGATCGCCGACGTAAGAAAGGCGGTAGTCTACCAAAAATTTACTTAAGCCAGTTAAAGTGTAAAGATGTCAGCTTTGGCACATTCAAGTGTTTTGAGTATTTTGTTGTTATTCATGGAGTTTCTCAGTCTGCAGTATTGTCTGTGTATAGACCTCCTAAATATAATGCATCTTTCTTTGAAGAATTCTTAGATTTAATGTCAATTATAATTACCATCTATGACAGATTCCTAATAGTTGGCGACTTCAATTTTCATATCGATAATTAGTGTGACCCGAAAGAAAAAGAATTCATGAACCGCCTGCTCTCTTTTGATCTGAGCCCGCATGTTAGTCAGCCAACATACAAAGGAGGGCACACATTGGATTTAGTGATTACTAAAGGAATAAAAGTTGATGTGAGACAGATCATGGATATCAGTTTATCAGACCATTTTCTCTTACTATTATATTAATATACTAGCAAAATACCCGCGCTTCGCAGCGGAGAAGTAGTGTGTTAAAGAAGCAATGAAAAAGAAAAGGAAACATTTTGAAAATAACGTAACATGATTGTCAATGTAATTGTTTTGTCACTGTTGTGAGTGATGAGTATTGCTGTCATATATATTTACACACACACACACACAAACATATATATATACATATCTATACATATACACATATATATACACACACACACATATACATACATATGTATCTACATATATACATATACATACACACATACACACACATATATACACACACAGCTATTTCGTATCAGTGCAATACGCTGCTTGTTAAAACGGATAACTCCCGCTCTTACGTGCAAGTCTGCGTGGATATTATGAACTATCGTATTTGTTCAAGTTCTATTTAAATTTTAAATAGAAGGAATTTTTATTTAGTCGACAGAAATATCTTTGGTAGGAATGGTAAAAGCAGACAGGAATATTATTCGTGAATAAATCAACTCAAACCTTAAACAACTTCTCCATAAAAATATATCCTGTCTAAATTATGCAAATTCTAATATGAACATGCTGCATAACAAAACCTGGAAATATAAATAAAATGTGTTCCTTTCAGCAATAACAAATCAAATCATTCAGTTGTCTTTGCTCATATGTCATTTTAGAGCTGGACACCTGGCATCTTTTTTTGGCAACAAGTTCGTTTCTGTTTGGTGTGAGGTTCTGTGTTGTGGAGATTCTCAGGATGGATTGCAGGTGCTCATCAGTGAGGCGACTCCTGTGTGCTGTTTTGTTAGTCTTTATCACTGAGAAGAGCTTCTCACACAGATATGTGCTACCAAACATGCACAAGGTTCGAGCCGCATGTAGACGGACTTTTTTTGTTCTTCAAAGTCACCAAAGCGCCGTGCAAACTCAGTGCGCTCAGTTTATCAGCAAAGTGCGTATTTGGGAACACCGTAGTGACGACTTGGTTCAACATTACTTGGCAACAGGGAAAGTGGGGCAAGTTGCACTGGTGCATTTGTGTCTCCCATAAAAGCAGCTTTACTTGAAATCACTTTGTGATTGTGCACGGGTTAAAACGTCCGCTGAAGTGTCAGATTCTTATTTAATTCTTCTGCTTTCTGTATCTTCTGCATTGCATTCAGGTCTTTCAGGTTACCCTGATGTTTTGTGTCATAGTGCCGTCTTAGATTAAATTCTGTAATTACAGCCACATTAGCTCCACAAATGAGACACACGGGTTCAGTAAACATATACTCAGCCTCCCATCGGTTTTTAAAGGCTCTATTTTCAGAATCAACTTTTCTCTTCAGCATCGTGTCAGCTAGCTTCAATAACTTGCAGCATCATAAGCTAGACTTGATTAACGCGTAAGTGTTGGCAAGGCAGCTGAAGCGCTGCATTATGGGATCTGTAGTTTATTGTGTTACCAGCGCTTCATATACCCGGCCATTAATAACAATAATACAGTATATAAAATGATCTCGGGCGGATATAATTACACGCCGGGCGGATGTGGCCCGGCCCTTGAGTTTGACACATATGGACTAAATAGAACTTGAAAAGATATATTTTTTTAAATGTGATCGCGCAATTCAGATAGAGTTGACGCGCACTACAGCCTGCATGCCTCAATAAGTCATCCTCCCCTCGCTCTTACTTTTTTACCGTTCATCTAATGAATACACTGAGTATGGCTTTACCAAAACAATCATTGATGGCGAATAAAGTATCCATTATTCGAGTATGTAGATCGGGATATATATATACATATATATATACCCGTATCGCAGCGAGAAGTAGTGTGTTAAAAAGCTAGAAAAGAAAAGGGAACATTTTAAAATAACGTAACATGACTGTCAATATACAGTATTTGTTTTGTGAGTGTTACTGAGTGTTGCTGTCATCAAGGATTTGATTATCATTATTTCTTTCAATCAGGTTCGTATTTGTAGGATGTGTTGTGTTCAAGTTACATTCCGTGTTTGTCAATCGTTGTAAAGATGACAGGTTTCATTCATCGATTCGTTTCTTACTGCATCAATAAACAGCTTGTCTTCTTCTTTATCTGAGACCTGACACACTGCATGCACGGGTTTTTTACACTGTCTTCCTTTAGCGGGACATTGACTTTTTCCACCGTGTGCTTTGTTTCGCAGTAGCTGGATTTATGAATATGCTTGTATGTATCAGACGCTTCATATTTTTGCTGCCTTTTCAATTGTGTAATTCGGTTTTGTTCAGCTCTTTGGAACTGTTGCTTTTATCTGTGCACTGCGCCAGTTCACGTGAGCGCTCGGTGTACATGCATGAAGTTTCCCAGCTGTGCTGGTGCCATCTCGTGCTATGTCCATGGCTGTATTTAATGTTACCTTAGTCCTGGCACTTAAAACTTTCTCTCGCAGTTTCGCTGAGTTTTGTACCAAACACCACCCTGACCATCTCATCTTCCTCTGCATAAGCACAGTCCTTAACCCGTGAATATTTAGTGGGAGTTTGCTATTGGATTGCCGCTGACGGACGGCCTTATATGGGCAGGCACTAAATTACAAACGCCAGCAGCAGCCTGTCTATGAACTTAATTTAAAGTGTAGGTTTACATCGTGCTTTGTTTCCGAAGTAGCAGAACTCATAAATATGGTTGTATATGTCACTCGCTTGCTTCTTATTGTTTCGCTGCCCTCTAAATTATATAATGCATGTTTTCTTCAGCGCTTTTTGGAGGTCTTCCTGGTTTTCTATGTACTGCGTGATTACATGAAGGCGTGATGATGTCACACAAAACTCCGCCCCCACGGCGTTCAAGCTCATCTCCATTACAGTAAATGGAGAAAAACAGCTTCTAGTTATGACCATTACGCGTAGAATTTCGATATAAAACCTGCCCAACTTTTGTAAGGAAGCTGTAAGGAATGAACCTGCCAAATTTCAGCCTTCCACCCACACGGGAAGTTGGAGAATTAGTGATGAGTGAGTGAGTGAGTGAGGGCTTTGCCTTTTATTAGTATAGATTCTACTAATATAGAAATACCCACAGATAAAATTAATGAGAAGCATATTATTAAAAAATGCTTCTTTGATTCATTTGCACCTTCAAAGTTTACAAACATTTTAAGCAACCAATCCGTTTGTAATGCTTACTACAATAGTGATAATTATGTAAATAGTAAGGTGGAAAATTTTAATACTAAAGTGAGAGCTGCTGCTGACATACTCACTCCTGAAACTGTTTAAAAAAACTGTTAACTGTTAAAAAATCCTCCAGCACTATTACACCATGGAAGACCCAAAGAGTGTTTGATTTAAAGAAAGCAAGCCGGAGAGCTGAGTGTGAATGGAGAAAAACTAAATTGATTATCCACTATGAAATACTGAAGTCTAAATAATAGAAAACAACAACATAGTCAGTCTTGAGAGGTGGTGCTATTTCTCTAAAATTATAAATAATAATGCTAGTAATCCAAGAGTTTTTTTCTCCCCTATTGACCATTTGCTAAATTCAGGTCTCAATGCCTCCAAAATACTTCCAATGAAACTTGTGAGGCTTTTGCTATATTTTTTAATCACAAAATTAATAATATTAGAAATAATATAGCACATCCTCCGAATAGTGAGCCTCTTAAACCCTGGTATTCCATTTTAAGCAAATTAAATTCTTTCTAGATTTATGTGATTTATATAAATAATTTCTCAACTGAGACCCTCAACCTGCATCCTTGAAGTATCTGATATGCTAACTGAGAGTTTTCTTGACATAGTACATTCATCATTAGATATGTGGGTCTTCCCAGACTGTCTTAAGACTGCTGTTGTTAAACCCCTGCTCAAGAAAAATAATCTTGACTCCTCTGTTTTTGAAAATTTTAGACCTATTTCTAACCTGCCTTTCTTAAGTAAAATCCTAGAAAAGGCAGTCATTATGTAGCTAAATGATCACTTGAATAAACATTCTGTTCTTGACAAGTTTCAGTCAGGTTTCAGAACAAATCACAGTACAGAAACTGCATTCGTTAAAGTAATAAATGACTTGCGGGTAAATGCAGACAAAGGCCATTTATCTGTTCTCATCCTCCTAGATCTGAATGCTTCATTTGATACCATTGATCACAATATTCTTATAAATCACCTTAGTCATTGGGTGGGACTCTCTGGCAGTGTCTTAAATTGGTTTGAGTCTTACTTGACAGGTAGGAAATTCTTTGTTAGTTATAGTAATTATACTTCAAAGACACATGATATTCTATATGGTGTTCCACAAGGATCTGTCCTGGGTCCACTGATCTTTTTGATTTACATGCTTCCATTAGGTCAGATTATCTAAAGGCATAACGTGAGCTACCATAGCTATGGTGATAACACAATGTGTTGTGTTTCTGAATGGAAGAGTAGTAATTTTCTCAAACTAAATAAGGAGAAATCGGAAATCTAAGTGATTGGCAAAAATTGATATAATTTGGTTATTAGAAACAAACTTGATGCATTAAGCTTGAAAGTTAAGACAGAGGTAAAGAATTTATGGGTAATTATTAACTCTGACCTAAATTTGAAATCACATATTAATCAGATTACTAGGACAACTTTTTTCACTTAAGAAAAATAGCACAAAATATACCTCTTATAACTTTGCAAAATGCTGAAAAATTAGTAAATTCTTTTGGTTTTAGTTGATTAGATTACTGCAACAAACTCCTCTCAGGACTATCCAAAAAACACATCAATCAATTGCAACTAGTGCAGAATGCAGCTGCCTAGAATCTTAACTAGGAAAAGAAAATTCAAGCACATTTCTCCAGTTTTGATGTCACTACATTGGTTACCTGTGTTATTTAGAATTGACTTTAAAATATTGCTTATGGTTTACAAAGGCTTAAATAATCTCACTCCATCCTGTATCTCGGAATGCCTTTCATCTTACACTTCAAGTTGTAACCTTAGCTCTTCAAATGAGAGTCTGCTTATAATTCCAAGTGCTAAACTTAAAAGAAGTGGTGAGGCAGCATTTTGCTGTTATGCACCTAAAATCTGGAATAGCTTACCAATAGAAGTTCACCAGGCTAATACGGTGGAGCACTTTAAAAAACTGCTAGAAACCCATTACTTATGCATGGTTTTCTCATAGCTTCATTTTAGTGTAATTCTTCTGTGTTCTGTATATGCATCTAATTATCTTTTTTTTCATGGCTCCAAAATCTGTACTATCCCCT
The DNA here is from genome assembly GCF_016835505.1 of Polypterus senegalus. Taxonomy (NCBI): domain Eukaryota; kingdom Metazoa; phylum Chordata; class Cladistia; order Polypteriformes; family Polypteridae; genus Polypterus; species Polypterus senegalus. The sequence goes on from NC_053166.1 coordinate 110,929,907, forward strand.
ACTTTCTCTGATGTTATTTTTCTGGTTTCTGTGGTGGTGATCTGTCACCACCACCTGATCAAAGTACCGTGCAGCCCCCACATTGATGGATTGAAAGCCAGAAGTCCACATGACCATCACCATTTAATTCTTCCACGTGAAGCCTGAAAACCATGAGGACTGATTTAGCTTATTTATGTTAGGTAGAATGCCTAGTGGGGGCTGGGTGGTCTCATGGCCTTGGAACCCCTGCAGATTTTGTTTTTTATCTCCAGCTCTCTGGAGTTTTTTTTTTGTTGTTGTTGTTATTGGTTTTTCTGTCCTCCCTGGCCATCAGACCTTACTTTATTCTTTGTTAATTAGTATTGCCTAATTTCTATGTTCTTTCTTTTTTTTTCTTCATCTTGTAAAGCACTTTGAGCTACATCATTTGTATGATGTGGAGTTTGCATGTTCTCTCCGTGGCTGCGTGGGTGTCCTATGGGTGCTCCGTTTTCCTCCCACAGTCCAAAGACATGAAGGTTAGGTGCACTGGCGATCCAGTGTGCTTGGTGTGTGGGTGGACCCTGTGGTGAGCTGGGGCCTTGCCTGGGGTTTGTTTCCTGCCTTGCCCCTTGTGTTGGCTGGGATTGGCTCCAGCAGACCCCCGTGACCCTGCGTTAGGATATAGCGGGTTGGATAATGAATGGATGGATGTTTAGTGCCATACAAAGAATCAGCAGCAGAAACATGAAACAGCAATCTTTGATTTACAGTTAAACATTTTAACCACAAAGACATATTGCCTGACTGCTCCAATATTAAAGAACATGTTGGCACAATGGTTAACACTGCTACCTCATACCTCTGGGTCTGAATCCTTCCCCAGCCATGGTTTAGTGTTTTCTCTAGATATTACAGGTTTTCTCTCACATCATTTTAATTAAGTGTACTAAAGTTATGTATTCACTTGGGAGAGTGGTGATGTGGTCCATGATGTTTAGATATGAAAGTAAATATTTCACTGTACTCAGTACTACTGTAATACATAGAAATTCCATTACTTTTGTTGAGTCTTCTCCGCGTGGTTTTAACTGCGGTGGTAAATCACAGTGATATATAATGATGTTCTTTAAACATCAATAAATCATGGTGATATTACATCATATGATGTCCTAATTTTAGACATTAAAACTAAATCAAGCACTTGTTATATTACATCTTTATAGACTTAACTGTCCTTGTGCCAAATTCATTGTCAATTTTAGCAACCCTGAATCTGAATTAACTGGATGGATTCAATATTTAGATACATATGGAAAAACACCCCCACCAAAATTTCCAATTAATTGAATTGGATACTAATAAAATGATCATAGCAAAAGATAAACAAAGTAAACAAGGGTAACCCATTGTTTACACACACCATCACAAATTATAAAACCATAAATCAGAACATAAACAAATATAAATAAAGTTTTAAGTTTCCTAAAACATGCATCTTTGAGTAAACACACAGAAAACTGAAAAATGTGCACAAACAACCAAGTTTAATATTTGGTTCTGTGCAAGAATGAACTAACATCGCTGAATATATCAGGTAATATTACTGACCATCTTAGGAAATTTAAATTGCTGAGCAAACATAAAGCCTCACCTTTAATTTCTAAACTGACACCTATTACCTCAGGGCTTTACAATGAATTTTAAACAGTTTGTTGAAAAACACACTTGCAGTGGTTGTACAATCAATAGTTTACTTTATTAGCAAATTATTAAGTGATATTGCATCTAATTTCTTCAAAATAGCCATTGCTAGAGAAGGAAATAATGTTTAGAATTGAATATTTTTTGCATTTACTGATCAATTTCCATTTAATCATTTTAAAGAAAATTATAATCCTACAATTTGAATTTTATCTTAAAAATAGTTTTATGAGAAACTTTGGTCTGACATTCATCCTGATAACTACACAGAAACAGCTTTACTTTGTGTTGTAAATGGTATTCTAATCTCTTCAGAGACCATCATTATGTTATTACATTTAAGTGCAACTTTTGATACTATTGATCATAGCATTCTTCTGCACACCATTTAGTTGACCTATCAGCAACTGTTCTTAGTTGGTTTAATTTATGCATATCAAGTCATGCACAATATGTGGAAAAACTCAGAAGACAACACTCCCTTGTCACAGATATTGTGCAACTCAGGTTTCAGCTCTTTCCTTTTCACTATATATGTTAGCTTATTCTGATGACACCCACCCATTTATCATTTAAACTAATGATACCTTTTCAGTTAAAACATTAATTAACTGCTTTATTGATGTTCTGCATTAAGTAAAAACACAATATCTTTCAGTAGGTGGTAAATAATAAGGCCATACTGACAGCTCTTGGCTGAAAGAGCTTGAATTTCAGTTTGGCTATGTTCAGTTAAACAGTAATATATTAAAAAAGTAATGCAAATAAATGGGAAAGCTCAGGATATGCAATGTTTACAGAAATTTATACACACAGTGTAATATTTTCATAAGACCTACATTAAAAAATATACATGGGTGTATGTGTGTTAATAAGCTGAATCAAATGGATAAGTGAATGTATAAGCCAAACGTTAGCCAAGACATTTAAAAACATTATACAAATACAAATGCTGTCAAGTGCTTTTGCTAAGTTTACTCTTGAGTTTATAGGAAAAGGCTTCTTGCAGCTGCAAAACTTTTTGTCCAGTGTTTTCTGCATTAAATCTTCAATTGCTCTGCAAACTGTCTGTGAACCTCTGGATGCAAATTGAGAACAGAGAGAAGAAAAGGAGTAATTGTCAGTTTTTATAGTGGTTGTATTAATATAAGCAATGTAGATTATTGTGAAATATCCTGACCCTGCTGACTGCCTATGAGGACACTATAATAAAAGACCGGATCAGAAAACATCAATGAACTCAACCACATGTATTTTAGTGAATTTAGGACTGTTTGTCATCTCAAGGATTTGAATGTTATTTTTCTAGCTGCAAGTGTAGGGGTCTGCTGACTAAAATTGGACACATTAGTGAAGTACTGATAAGATGTGAGAAAGAAACTTTTGTATTTTTAAAATGTATAAAAGACCATAGCATTATGTTTCAATGAGAGGGAATATGCTCTGAAAATTCCTTTTGTTTTATTGTTTTGGCTTCTCCTATTCTGCTAGGCCCTATTTTATAATCTTGTTTTCCTTATTTTCGAATAGGAAGTGCCCTATTAAACTCACTGCCCTGCCTACCCAGTACTCATCACAGCACCCTCACCCTTGGTAATTGGGCACTTTTGGGGCAACACCTTTCAGTCAGCACCTTTCTCTCTGCCTACCTAGTTTACCACTGCTTTGAGGACTGCACAGAGGCATTCATCTGTGTCCCCAAATACCTGATTTTTTTGAGTAGAAGACCCTTAACTTCTTGGTAATTGCTAGTGTCATTGAACACACAGTCAAGTCACAATAAAACAATATGGTCTTTATTCACTCAATAAAATATTCAATTACAGAGAAACCATTATCTGCGAATACAGAATACAAGAATGAGTACAAACAACCTGGGAAGTCCAGTTCATTGGTCACTTCTAATAGAATCAGCAGCAAAGCAAGCTTCGTCCCTAGTGGGTGACTTTAGCATTTGCAGTTTTCTAGACTTTACACTGTGTCATGATAAGATGTTTCAGACTGTAGCAACACTGGAGTTAAGTGGTAATTCTAAGGCATTGTAAACTCGGTGCTTATTGATCTTTTTGTTAATATCAATTATTTTCTGTTGAGTTTTATCAGTGTCCGAGCCTTATTTCTGTCCATCTCTGGAAGAATTATCCAACATCTGACTGGGCAATAAGCCTAGAAGCACAGCACACTAAACCCCTTCAGCTACATCCACCTGAAATTTAAGTGTTACTTTTGACATCAGCCAAAATTGTTTTCTCCAGCTTTCAAATCTTACAAAATTATTGTAGTTTCTGGAGCTGGAGGATCTTGAAAATTTTTCTGCATTGTTTGCTTAACACTAGAATCCCTACGAAAAAAGTTGTAGTCGTAGTTTCATGTGTGTCCTGTGTCTACAGCGCTCCATGTAAATGTAGGAAGACAGGAAATGAGAGTCCAGAAATGTTGAACACATAACTAACACAGAAGATTTTTTCATGTTATAGTAAAAATTGATAAAATGTTGACCTGAAATGTATAATGTGTGAAGACTGAAGTTCAAATATCAAATACTTTCACAAAAGGTATAACCAAATAAGTGCACTTTTATTCAAGTAAATAACCAAAGAAACAGAAATTATTTAATTTACATGTTGCTGTCAATATGTAAAAACCGAAGCCTATTTATCAATCGCATGGCTGGTGTAGAGATAAAAACGGCTGTTTCTGAATCAAAAGTTTGCGGGTTCAGTCCTGGATCTTCCCCAAATTTTACATTTTCAGCAGTGAACTGCTATTATTACTATTACATAATAAAATAATACATTTGATTTGAGTCTGTAACACCTGTTGTAATAATTGGCTACCTGTAAGAGTTAGCGCTTTTTTGTTATTATTCAGTTTTATTCTCTCAGTGATGTTCATGTGGTACAACAAACTTGCCTCTCCCTCATTGAGTTGATGGTGTTTATCTCCATTCTTTGCACAAGAGCAGCGATGAACTTGCTGTGGTTGATATCTGGTCAGAACTATTTGTTGTACCAGCAATCAAAGATAAATTGACCACTATCAAACTATTATGTGACGTTTGCTTGTCAAAGACACACATGCAGAACGTATGAAAAACAACAGATTTGCATGTGCATGTGCAATGCCACTCCTTATTTAGGAAAAGATTCCAGTCATCCCATGGGAGAAAGGCTGTCTGAGACTGTGGTCATAAAGTCATTTCTGGACAAAGGCAGACTTGTAACAACAGATAACTTCTTCACATCGCTTTCGCTGGCTAATAAACTGCTACATTGCAACACAACTCTGCTTGGCACCATAAAATGTGACAAGAACTTCCAGCTGCAGCTAAAGTCACTTCAGTATGCGTGCAATTCTCCATGCTAGTATTTAGATATGGCAGTGCCATGTTAACAGTGTATGAGCCCAAAAAGAAGTTGTCTGTCTGTATTCCCAGTATCATGCACCATAATATGGAAGTTGGACATGATCGAAAAAAAACCCCAAAGTTCAAATGACACAGCAATATCAAATAATTGCATTTTATGCGTGTGTGTGTGTGCATGCATGGGAGAGGCAGAGACAGATTTGATATAATTCAAGTGGCTACTGGAATATAAAATAAACACGTTTACAAAGGTATAACGAAACAAGTGTGCTTTTATTCAAGAATAAAACTGAATGAAAAAAATGAAAGTAACAACAAGATACCAAGAAGACATGATTCACTGAATAATAAAAAAAAGCGGTAATTTTTACAAGTACCCAAAATGTACACTGGGTATTACAGACTCAAATCAAATGTATGTTTTTATTATATTATAGTAATAATAATAGCAGCTCAATACCCAAAATGCTGAGTGCCTGGACTCGAACCCCCAACGTTTTTGTTATAAGGCAGCAGTTCTTACCTCTGCACCATCCAATAAGACATATCAACTTTCTGTCGATTGACATTTGAGCTTTGGTTTTAACTCATTGACAGCAACATGTAAATTGAATTTTTTTTTCTTTGGTTATATTCTAGAATAAAAGTCAGTCAGTCATTGTCCAACCCGCTATATCCCAACACAAGATCACGGGGGTCTGTTTGAGCCAGTCCAAGCCAATACAGGGCACAAGGCAGGAACAAATCCCGGGCAGGGTGCCAGCCCACCATAGGGCACACACACACACACACTAGGAACAATTTAGGATCGCCAATGCACCTACCCTACATGTCTTTGGACTGTGGGAGGAAAACCGGAACACCCAGTGGAAACCCACACAGACACGGGGAAGCAAACCCAGATCCCTTGAATAAAAGTGCACGTGTTTATTTGATATTTGGACTAAAGTCTTCACACATTATACACTTCACATCATTATTAGTATAACATGGAAAAAGTTTCTGTTTTAGGTATGTGTTTAGCGCAGAGGAAAACACATCAGCGGATCGCTGCCCAGCAGATCTTCGGCTGCTCTTTTCACTCTCTGGATGAACTGCACAGCTCTCGCTGCCTCAGGAAAGCAGAAAATATCTTAAAAGACTCCTCACACCCTGCTCATGACATGTTTCAACTGTTGCCATCAGGCAAAAGATATAGGAGCATCAAAACAAAGACTAATAGACTGAATAACAGTTTCTACCCTGTTGCTATTAGGATACTGAATTGCTACCTAATCACCTCCAATGCAGCAGTGCAATAGATGACATTTTGTGCAGTAGTGTCCATGTGCAATTATGTTGAAAGTTTGTGTTCTACTTTATTTCTTCTTATCCTTTTTTAATTATATTTATTTATATTTTGACACCGCAGGGACTGCACCTAATTTCATTGTATTTGTTACAATGACAATAAAGATATTCTGGATTTCTTGCCTCGAATGTCCTGTCTTCCTACATGAAATGTATGTATTCCAAATAACGATATATTATCTACCCTATACAACTCCAGGCACCTCACAACTAAATAAAGAGACCTGAGCTGGGAGAACTTCAGCTGCGTCAGTGGGGTATGAGATAGCATGCTGTGTGTGCTGATTGACACATTTGCAAAACAGACACTGATGAAGATGTGCAATGGATTTTAAGGTGGTCTGGGATTAGGACTTTTTTCGTAGGCTTCATAGATTCTAGTGTTAAAGTAGTATTGGCTATTATCTTATAGAGCTAATTCAAAATGTGAAGTTAGTGAAGTGCTGCATCAGTGTGCATCTGCAAAGGAAAAAAAGATAAAGGTAATTTCCACACCAAAAAGAAAAGAAGGTAAAAGACACAATGTAGCCTTTATCAGGTGTGAAACTGAAAAAGAAAAAACAGGTAATATGTACAGGAGAGGAAGAAGGAACAAAGGAGAAAAGGTGTGAGTAGGCAGGAAAAAGCTTCCATTAGAGGAGATGAAAGAAGAGGATTAAAAAATTGACCAGTCCATGAGACCTGGGGAAGTATGTGATTCCAGTGTGAAAATCTCCTTAGCTTCTTCTGTTTTTCTTTGAAAAGTGTCTTTGAAGCCCTGTGAAGGCACACAAACAGAAAGATCAGTGTTTGGCTATCATCAAAGAATGTGAAGTGTTTTACAATAGGCCTTTGTAATGTCTTTGATTTTCAATAGCTCAAACGTGCTTCCAGAAACAGCCTGCACGCCATCTTCCTTTTTCAATTAAGAAGATGGCTGGACACTTACTACAAGAAATGCATTAAATGAGATTTTTAGATTGCCAAGAGGCCTATTGTTTAATATTGAATTTACTAAAGGGACCGGGTACAATGATATTGATGGCGACATACTGTATTTGCAAGTGACACCTTGGCTCCCGTTATGTGCCTGGAAGGGGAATGGGGCTACTGTCTGTGAAGTAAGCAATGGAAAGAAGATTCCATAGGATAGGTGGCCAATGGAAGGAGATAGGGAAGGTTAGGAAAAAAGGCAAAATGGGGAAAAACCTGTGGGAGAGATAGAGTGATAGGGTGGAATGGGAGGACCAGCAGGATGTGGGTTTCATTATTGTGGTTGCTCTTGGAAGGGATGTTATGAAGTCTACTCCTGAATTTATTGAGGGCTCCACAACATAAGAAGGGTATCCTCTGTCAATGAAGAAACTCCTCATTCTTAGTGCTTTATTACACAAGTCATTATTTCAGAGGAGGTGAAGCCTAAGGAAACATGAAAGAGGTAGAGAGTTTTTAATATGCCAGGGATGGAAGGAACTGTAGATAAGGTAACTGTGTGAGTTTTAAGTCATGTAAATCTGATAGAAACACTGATATTTAAACATGGTAGTGTTGTGACATATTTTAAATATGGCACTAAAGATCATAAATACAAATGAAACACTCATATTCTTCCTACTAATATTAAACAGATTAAATTGGTCCCATCATTTAAATCAAGACTGAACACTGTTTTTAGTATAGATTACTTTTGTCAGAAGTACTGCTAAGGCTGTTCATACTGCTTTTTGCTGATGTTGTTGTTCCACATTAGTTTGGCAATATGTGCTATTGGTTAACCTCACAATACCAATGATCCTCTCTTTCCCTCCATCTCTTCTCACACCAGTATAAAAGATCTCAATCAATGGGCTTCATCAGAACTACTTTTATGAAGCTTAAAAATCTGAACCCCCAGACTATGCAAATTCTCTTTTGTAGATATAAAGATTTGTCAGCAGCCAAACACTAATTCACATACTGCAACCTCAGTTTCTACTAAATCTTCCTTCTAACATTTTCAGACACCACTTTTATTTACTGCATGTGTCAACTTTTCCTTCTTTACCCACTATTTACACCACTATTAGGAGACATAGTATTACAAGTTGTAGCATAGGGGTAAAGGCATTTCAAAATGTAAGAAAGGACAAGACTGTATATACCATTACTAATATTTTAAAGTCAGTTCTAAAGGACATGGGTAACCAATGTAACAATGTTAATATGGTGAGATGATTTTCTTTTTATGGTTAAGATTATTGCTTTAGCATTTTGCACTAACTGCAGCTCTTTGATGTCTTTCTTAGGTAGTCTTGTAAAGTGTGCATTACAGTAATCTAGCTAACAAAAAAAAAAACCAAAAGTGTGAAATAATTTCTCAGCATCTTGCAGTGTTATGAGTGGTCTAACTTTTTCAATGTTCCTTAAATGGAAAAATGCAATCCAAGTAATATGATTAATGTGTAATTTAATGTTTAGGTCAGAGTCCATGATTACACATAAATTGTTTAGTTCCACTTTGACTTTTAATGCCAAAGGATACAGTTTTTGTGTAATGCCCTTATTATTTACATTTTTACCAACAACTAAGATTTCAGGCTTTTTTCTTATTTAGCTTCTGAAGACTATTATCCATTCAGAAATACTAGCAAGACATTGAATCAGAGGGCCGGAGGGTAAAGGTCATCAGTTGTTATAGATAAGCTATAGAAAGCTGCATTTCATCTGCACAGCTGTGGTAGTCCACCTTCTTTTTTGAGATAATCTGGCCTAATGGAAGCATGGATCTTAAAAAAAGCAGTGGGCCCAGAATAAATGCTTATAGTAGCTGCCCTGATTTTTTATTACACTAGAAGAAGACAAAATCTATTGGGAAAAATATGGAAGAAATCTTGAAAAAAAGACAATTCAGACAGACCCCGCTTTCAGGTAGGTTGGGTATGCAATGGGTATCAAAAAAGGGATAAATACAATAAATAATATAGAACACAAGTAATTGTCTTCACAGAGCTAAAAAGCTGTTCTATTATTTCCACCTCAGAAATACAATAGTAGAAACTACTTTATTCTAGCACAGCGTTGTGGTATAGCAGGTCCACAGCTCACATCAACAACAACAACATTTATTTATATAGCACATTTTCATACAAACAGTAGCTCAAAGTGCTTTACATAATAAAGAATAGAAAAATAAAAGACACAATAAGAAAACAAAATAAATCAACATTAATTAACATCGAATACAAGTAAGGTCCAATGGCCAGGGGGGACAGAAAAAACAAAAAAAAAACTCCAGACGGCTGGAGAAAAAAATAAAATCTGTAGAGATTCCAGACCATGAGACCACCCAGTCCCCTCTGGGCATTCTACCTAACATAAATGAAACAGTCCTCTTTGGATTTAGGGTTCTCACGGAAGGGCTTGATGATGATGATGGTCACGTAGACTTCTTCCTTTTAATCCATCCATCATTGTTGGAGCATCATAAAGCTTTGAGTAGGTGGAGGTGGCGCAGGCCACCACCACAAAGAAACCGGAAAAAGAAACAGAAAAAGAGAGTAGGGGTCAGTACGGATTTTAGAGCCACCATGAGTAGTTATGAGGAAATTGAACATACAGAGTATCAGGATTAAGTTAAATTGAAGTTATAAAAAGGCCATGTTAAAGTAATATGTTTTCAGCAGTGTTTTAAACTGCTCTACTGTATCAACCTGGCGAATTCCTATAGGCAGGCTATTCCAGATTTTAGGTGCATAGCAGCAGAAGGCCGCCTCACCACTTCTTTTAAGTTTTGTTCTTGGAATTCTAAGGAGACACTCATTTGAGGATCTGAGGTTACGATTTGGAATATAAGGTGTCAGACGTTCCGATATATTAGATGGGGCAAGATTATTTAAGGCTTTATAAACCGTAAGCAGAATTTTAAAGTCAATCCTGAATGACACAGGTAACCAGTGTAGTGACATCAAAACTGGAGTAATGTGTTCTGATTTTCTTTTCCTAGTTAGGATTCTAGCAGCTGCATTCTGCACTAGTTGCAAATGATTTATGTCTTTCTTGGGTAGTCCTGAGAGGAGTGCGTTACAGTAATCTAGTCGACTGAAAACAAATGCGTGAACTAATTTCTCAGCATCTTTCAGTGATATAAGAGGTCTAACTTTAGCTATGTTTCTTAAGTGAAAAAATGCTGTCCTAGTGATCTGATTAATATGCAATTTAAAATTCAGATTACAGTCAACAATTACCCCTCAAATTTTCACCTCTGTCTTGATTTTTAATCCTAATGTATCCAGTTTTTTTTAATAGCCTCATTGTATCCATTATTGCTAATCACTAAGATTTCAGTTTTCTCTTTATTTAACTTGAGAAAGTTACTATTCATCCATTCTGAGATACAAGTCAGACATTGTGTTAGTGAATCAAGAGAATCAGGGTCATCAGGTGCTATTGATAAGTACAGCTGTGTGTCATCAGCATAGCTGTGGTACCTCACGTTGTGCCCTGATATAATCTGACCTAACGGAAGCATGTAGATTGAGAAGAGCAGCGGACCCAGGATAGAGCCTTGTGGAACACCATATCGGATATCCTGTGTCTTCGAGTTGTAATTACCACAACTAACAAAATATTTTATCCCTGTCAGGTAGGATTCAAACCAATTTAAGACACTGCCAGAGAGGCCCACCCATTGACTAAGGCGATTTCTAAGAATATTTTGATCAATGGTGTCAAATGCAGCACTCAGATCTAAGAGGATGAGAACAGATAAATGGCCTCTGTCTGCGTTCACCCGCAAATCATTTACTACTTTAACGAGTGTAGTTTCTGTGCTGTGATTTGTTCTAAAACCCGACTGAAATTTATCAAGAATAGCATGTTTATTGAGATGGTCATTTAACTGCATAATGGCTGCCTTCTCCAGAACTTTACGTAAGAAAGGCAGGTTAGAGATGGGTCTAAAATTTTCAAAGGCAGAGGGGTCAAGATTATTTTTCTTGAGCAGGGGTTTAACTTCAGCAGTCTTAAGACAGTCTGGAAAGACCCCCGTATCTAATGACGAATTTACCATGTCCAGAACATTATCAATTAGCACGCCTGATACTTCTTTGAAAAACGTTGTTGGTATTGGGTCAAGGACGCAGGTGATGATTGTGATTCTGGTGCTCTTTTACCAATTTTAGACACTGTCAGGGATGCCAACCCATTGACTAAGGTTATTTTTTAGAATACTGTGGCCAATGGTGTCAGATGCTGCTCCTGAATTTAAGAGATGAAGAAAAGATATTTTACTTTTGTCTGCATTAACCAGCAAACCATTTGCTGTATTAACCAGTGCAGTTTCTGTGCTATGATTTGTTCTGAAACCTATCATGGATATAATTTTTAATTGCTGAAAACATTTTATTTAAAAAACATAAGTGTGAAATAGGTTTAAAGTTGTTAAATCTCGAGCAGTCTAGATTATTTTTATTTAGCAGGGGTTTAACTACTGCTGCCTTTAGACAATCGAGTGAGACCTCCGTATCAAAGGACGAGTTAACTATGTCAGGTTAGTACTATTGGAACACATCAATTAGCACATTGAAAATGTCTTCAGTAGTGGCGGATTATTGCTGACAAATTATTCTACAGAGTTTATGTAAACCTATTTCAGTGAAGGAATTTAATTTGCTAAAAAAAAGCATGTTGAGATTCAACAGGATATTACATCTAAAATCATTTCTTTTGTTTTTTAAAAATGTGTCAAAAGCCCTACAAGTTTCGCTAGAAGTTTTCAGGATGCATTTCATTGACTGAACTAAGTTTAGAAGATAAGAATTGAAGATAAAATTTTTAGATTTATTGCATAATCATTTAGGATTTTGGAAAAATAGGACTGCCATTCAAGATGGACTACTTTGTTGTACTCAGTTATGTGGGCCTTTAATATTTCACAGTGTACTGTTATTTTAAAAATGTATAAAAAATCTAGGGGTCTCATTTAAACTAATTAAATTATGACTCACACACATAATTATTCATATCCCTGAGAATTTATTATACTGTTTATAAATATTAAAATATTAAACATTAATTGCATTTTTGTGTATTTTTTATACCTTCTTATATGACTTACAAAGAGAAACAATAATGTAAGTCCTTTTAATTGTTTTGTACAAAACTGTCAACTGCTTTCTTAAAAAATATTTTGCAGCATTGAAATTTCAATCACTACAACTGCTGAACTTGATAAATGTGTATGTTATAGTGGAATGCAAGTAGTTGCTGACTCTTTTACTGTAAGTGTGCTGAATGACCTTTCACCAGTTGCCTTTGAAATAGGTAAACTTATGAGCTACTCAAGGGACAAGGATAGCTTGTCAGATGTGCCTTCACTGGGGAAAGAACTGTTATAGCAGTAAAACTTTCAGTTGGGTACTCCAACCCTTTTTTGACCTCCCTGTCTAATGTTTCTCTGTATCAAACTCTAGAGTAGAGGTCCTTAATTACAGTCCTGGAGGGCCGCAGTGGCTGAAGGTTTTTGTTCCAATCAGTTTCATAATTAGAAGCCAGGCCTAGCATACAATGAAACTTGTTATTTAGCTATATGGCTGGTTAATGCTTCTATTCTTCCAATACATTTTTTTTATCACGTTATAGATATTTTTGTTTTCTGAGACCATTATTCATATGTTTTGAGATCTAAAACAGCTTTGTAACTCATGGCCCTGCCCTTCCCTTCTCACTCATTTATTTCAAAATGTTTTATTAACACATATGCTTCATGATGCATATACAAAGGTTTAAATAGACACACGTTAGTTGGGGTGTTGATGGTTCCTTTACACCTTATATTAACTGAAGGCTGGTCAAGAAAACAGGCAACAAGTAAAACCTAAATACAGCTGTTTAAAACTAAAATAGGCAGTTAATGGTTGTGAATCATAATAGGCGAGGTAAATAAAACTAAGCCAAAAAAACATGCTGTGTTAGATTCTAATTAAGAAACTGATTTTAGGAAAAACCTGCAGGTACTGTGGTCCTCCATGATGCAAATGGGGATCTCTGCTCTAGTGTATTCTCTTGTGACTCAGCATGATTGGGTTAGAGGCTAAACGACCACCTTAGGGTACCGAAGGAGATACAAAATGATCAAAAGAATATTTAAGCCATAGTCAGTGTCCTGTCTGGTCGCATAAGGGATTGTAACCACATAGGCCAAACAGACATCTGCGCCACAAATCAGAGTATCAGACATGGCATTAGTGGAAAAGATCAATTCTAAATACAACTGCTAGAATCTAACCACCCTAGGTACAAATTCTTCTTGCACCAGATGCATGGTACCATAAGATCCCAACCCAAAATTCCCAAAGAAGCAGTGTTGTTAATAATGGAAGCATTTGTATTGTGTATTTGCTTTATTTTATACAGTTTTAAATATAGCTGAATTTTGTACTTCATACTTTTATACAATGTTTTTTGTTGACACACTTTGTGCTCTGTTTTTTTACTCATTTGCCATCTTTTACTGTTATGTTGGGAATTTAATGTTAATAAGAATCCGAAAGCACTGGTTATATATGGCAATAACATCTGAACTTTAATGCTGTTAGCAAATCTCACGGTGGCACCTTTGTGCCAGTAAACATCAAATGTAAGGTGGGAGAGACTGATAAGGTTTCCCTGGAGCAAGAAAGACAGCCAAAAATTACATAAGAGAAGAGAGTGAGAGAGAGAGATGAGCAGGAAGAGATGGTGTGAGCATAGGAAATGCTGACAAGATGTCTCTGATAGAAAACAGATGCTGCCATCAGAGCAGATAGGCCTGTTTTTTGTCAGTCTTTTTCTCCTTCACTTGTTAGCTGTTAGCATCAGTATTGGATTATTAATAAAAGCTCTTTAGTTTTGTATGTTGAGTAGTTTGAAACTCATTTGTTTAGGACAATGGAAAGCTCAGATTTGGAGACCTATTACTGTAGCAGATATAGACTATACCAGATATTAAACAATAAAAACTGTGAATTTGAAACAATAACTTAGTCATGAACAGTGAATGGCTTAGGTTTGAAAAGTCCACTAATATCGGGATTTTTAACCCTTTGATATAGTGTCTTCCAATCCTGCACCCAAGTCAGCAGGTCAAATAGTTTACTGTGTGTGTACAGTGTAAAGCACACTGATATGAAGATCCTTATGAAAGATAACTGTGCCATGTGAAAGACTATGCAATAGTAGAAACCTTTGGTAGTGCTGCAAAAGACAACTATACCTGCATTAAAAAAGTCAAGAGAAATAAGCTCAACAGTAACCCTGCAGCACCTGCTCCCCACCTGCATTCACAGTCGTTTATTAAAAAAGGAAGTTACATGAAAATTTCTAATGCCTCCAGCCAGCAGTCTTGATCAGAAACATGCAATCACACATCCTTGAATATAAAAATGCATAGCATGATAGCCACAAAATACAATCTTTGCAGAGCAATGTCGCTTCAGGCTAGCCAGCAGACATTTGCTCTGCATCTTGTACAGTTTCCTGCTAACAACAAGTCCTATTTTTAGTGCTTAGTCATCTTGACGTTGGTTCTGTTTCTTCGTAGTCTCTTATGCACTACCCTTGTTAGTAATTGTTAAAAATAGAAAGGTGTGGTCAGAACAAATCTCCTTTGGATGCATTTGTCACCCCTCGGAGAATATCATGGAAGTGATCCTTCTGTGTATGTCGCACTAGCTTTTACATGGTATATAGTACCACCCTTAATATATGGTACACTTCAGAACATTATGTCTGTACAAAAGAGAATACAAGGTATTTTCAAACTGAAAGAAATTGTTTTATAGGTGAGTAAGTCTGTTTCTCTTTAGCCTGTACTTTATTAATAATGATAACACAGCATGCTTAAGGATTCTTCAGGGCAATTCTGAATGGTTAAATGATGTTAGGAGAAAAGTTCTCTGAAGCCATTTTCACACTAACATTATAAAGTTTCTCAAATATAAAGAAAGATAGTATAATAGTAGCAAGATAGCATTCTCCATGTCACCTTGTTTTGTTATTACTCATGTACTTTGTTTTATTATGAAAGCTGTTTTGGAAAAATACTGTGAATTAGGTTGGAAGGAACATTTAACATGAGGCACTTCCTACATGAAACAAAGTAAAATTGAATACATTTTCCTTCCTTTTTTGCACTGAACTGTTGGCCAAGCATACCAAAATATTACATATTATAGTATATTAAATGAGCTGCTGAACTAAAGCTACATGTTTTTATATGATATTTTAATATCTTGAAGTGAGAGCTGTTTCCATTGCTTCTTTCTGCAATCACCATCAAGCCATTGGCCATTTACTTTCAAAATGCGTTAGAGATAAAGAAGATTACCAGAGAACTTAAACAGAAAATATCACTGCATGCAGAATATATGGTATTGTATATATTAGACCCGATAGTCCTTAATGCTCTAGAAGAATTTCAAAAGATATCAGGACTCAAAATTAATTTGAATAAAAGTGTGACTTTTCCAGTGAATTCTCTTGCACACAATATTGGACTAGGAACCATCCCATTTATTTTAGCAGATCAGTTTAAATACCTAGAAATAAACATCTCAAGAAAATATAAAGATCTTCTTCAACAAAATTTGCTAATCAACATGGACAAAATTAAACAAGATGTGAACAGATGGTTTACCCACAATCTTACATTAGAAGGCAGAATCAACACTGTACATTAACAAACTGTTCTTTAAGAAATTAGACTCAATTATAGCCTAATGTATTTGAAATTCAAAACATCTACGCATCCAAAGGGAGACTCAACAAGGACGTAAAGCAGAAGTGGGCATTGTGATGCCTAACTTTCAATTTTATTACTGTGTGGCAGGTATACAAGCTATAAAGCCATGGAATTTGAAATAAAATGATGAATATACACAATCCTGGTCTGCAACAGAAACAAAATCTTGCTGTACTTCGTTGTATGCCCTGCTCTCAGCCCCAGTAAATTAAATTATTATCAATATACTAATATACCAATTGTCCAAAAATCACTCAGAATATGGAACCAATGAAGGAAGCACTTTAAGGCAGAGGAGCTTTTATCTGTTGCACCTCTACATGATAATCACCTTTTATTACCCTCTCAAACCTACACTGTATTGAACCTTTGGAAAATGTTTGGAATTAAAACACTTTAGATATTTGTACAGTCAAACTCGGTTATAGTGAGTTTGACGGGACCAACACTATTTGCTCGTTATAAGAGGAATTCGCTATAACCGTGAAATACGAATTTGAAAAAAACTAACTCAGTCTATTAAAGTAATAGTGATTTATTGAAAAAAAATATTTAACCCATAATGAAAACATACATTAAGTAAAATATACTGTTTTCTAAGAAAGTCCAAAATACTTTTTTGTTTAAAACTTTGTAATCTACAGTCACACAGTTTTCTTCTTAAGGAGTTTTCGGCATCAAACAATGTTGGTAAACTATGTTCTTCCTCCTTGTCATCTTCATTGTCATCTTCTTTTTGAAGCAACACGTTTATGATTTCGTTTTCAGTAGGAATTCCGCTAGTAAACAATTCGCCATCCACATGTTGATAGTCGTAATAATTTACATTAATAATTACAATATTGTTTAAGCGAACCCATGTAGATAATGGCAATTCGTCCTCTTCTTCAAAAATATCAGATGTTGATTTCCTGAAGCAATTCTGTATGGTAACAGTCATCACATTGTTCCAGGCAATAGATAAGAAATTTATTGCATATTGAAATTATTCTGCTAGTGGCTCGCAAAAGTCCAGGATATGGTCAAGTGTTGTTTGTAATAACCAAGATTTCACTTGTTGTAACCGGGCAAATTTACATGCGAATAGCTGGTATATCTTTCAAAAATAGTACATTTTTTTCATTATAATTGAGAAATCGTTATATACTGAACTCGTTAAAACCGAGTTTGACTATATATAGATAATGTATTTACATTTTATGAACAACTATGCTTGAAATTAAATTCCCATCAAAACAATTTTTCCACTACTTTCAAATCAGAAAGTTTGTTAAAAGGAACCTGCCTGTTTTTCCTCACCTCCCACTCAGTTCTATTCCAGAAGAAATAGCATCAGTCTTGAAGACTCAGACAACATCTCAATAAATATTTTCAAGTCTCTTCCTTTCAGATATCCCAGGGTATGTTGGGGAAAGGATCTTTCACTTAACATCTTAGAAAAGGAGTGGAAGGCAACCATGCATAGAGTACATTCTTAGCTCTATATGTAAAAAGCATTCAATCATTCAACTTGAATTATTTTATCGAGCACATTTATCTTGGTTAAAATTGTCCAAAATGTATTTAGGCCAACATTTAACCAGTGAGTATTTCAATCTAGTTCCACCCTCACTAGGCCACATATTTTGAGTATACACCAAATTAACATCATTCAGGAGAAAAATCTTTGAATGTCTATCAGACAGCCTTAGTGTCACAATCACTCCTAACCCTTTAAGAACTGTGTTAAGTGTACTCCTAGATGATGAGAATAACAAATAGCTTATAATTGCCTTTATCACACTAGTAGCATGCAGACCTATCTTACTCATCTGGTAGAATCCCATGCCACCTGCTATAAGTCAGTGAGTGACTGATACTATACTATTTGAAATTGGAAAAAATAAAATTCTTACTTCGAGGACCTGTTCAAAACTTTTTAAAAATATGGCAAAACCTACTTAATAAAATTTTAGAAAAACCTTTTATATTGGGAAAAAGGATCTTCTCCTTTCTTTATTGTTTTTAAAGATTTGCTCTTGCTGTTGGCTCTACACACTATCTGTCAGTCAGGGGTTGAATTCAGGTTTGTTAAGTGTGACTGGATTGAATATAATGTTATTTTTGTTATAAAAGTAATGGGCACTTTCTCTTTAAATAATTAATAATCATCCAGTAGGTGGTGTTTATTTGGTGTTATAATACTAGAGGTATACCCACTCACATTGTTGCTCTCATGAGATGTTCTACCATTGGTTGAGGAAGCAAAAAGTTGCTGCCAACTGAGTGGCTTCTGTAGATTTTGACATGCTGATATTTGGAGCCATTTAAGGATGCCATTGACCTCATGCCATCTTCCTAAAACTTTTCAACCTCACATGCTTGGAAAAGCAACCTTGTTGGCCACATTGACTTACCCAGTTTGAGTAAAACCTTCTCTGACTTTTACTTAAATGAATGCTCACTACTCATCACCACTGGTATGTTTGCCAGGCTGGAAAACAGTGAACTTCATCTAAACTCCTACTGACAAAAATATCCATGATTGAATGAACAACACTGAGTCCTTAGAATAAACTTGTATGAACACTGGACAAAAATGATAACTCTACACAGAAAGGTTTCCTAGAAAGATGCCTTGCATATGATTCTCACAAAGCAAGTATTCAAGTAGCTTGTGAAAATATTTTCAAGATTTTTTCCATCATAAGAATTTCTTGGTATTTTACAAAACAATTAGCCTTGCTTAAAGAGTCTTAATGTTGATCCAAAAACACTCATGTAAATTTACCTATACATTGTACACTGAAACTGCTACTCATACTCAAGACTGGTATGTCATTGTGGACCCCAATTGACAGGTCTTTTTCATTCTATATAAATTATTTCATATAGAAAAAGAAAGAAAGAAGAGGGATGTTTACTACTGTTGAGTACAGTTTTTGAATAGTCAGGACAAAAGACTGTCAAAAAATAAAAAGCTATCAGAACTGACCTCCTGAATGGTTGTGTATACTGGTTACTCTGTACTTGGGGACCACCTATAGGCTGATGAGAAACTGGACATTTTTGGGTTTTATTGAATGCTTGGCCTAAAATCCCGAATCTTACCAGAAATGGACTGGAGAGATTCAGATAATAAAATACTGAAATTGACTTGTGGCAATGTGGCTGTCAGTTTGGAAAATTTTAAAATTGAGCAGTAAACTGCTCAAATTAACAAATGGGAATTCAGATCAACAGTGCAAAATACCAACAGATATTAGCAGTACAGACTTTATGAACTTCTTCAATGAGAAAATTAAAAATATAAGATCCCAGATCTCAGCATCACAGTACAAACCAAATACTAGCTTAGCAGACCCTGTCTCACATTGCATTCAGCACTTTAATAATTTTAATCCTGTAACTGAGCAGGAAGTCGTAACTTTAATTTCGAAAATGAAGCCCACTACTTGTTCCCTAGATCCAGTGCCAACTAAACTAGTAAAAAGTGCAATGGATGTTCTTGTAGCACCAATTCTAAACATTATCAATAGTTCATTACTGCATGGCACAGTACCTGATGCACTAAAAGTGTCAGTCATTAAACCATTACTTAAAAAGTCAGACCTAGACCCACACATACTAAATAACTATAGGCCTATTTCAAATTTACCATTTCTCTCTAAAATACTAGAGAAAGTAGTCGCCAGTCAGCTTCAGTCACACCTTACGCATTACAATTTATTTGAGAAATTCCAGTCTGGCTTTCGCACTGGTCATAGTACAGAAACGGCACTAACACGGGTTGTAAATGACATTCTGATATCCTCTGATGAAGGAAATTCCACTGTAATTATGTTGTTGGACTTAAGTGCAGCGTTTGACACCATTGACCATTCTATTTTACTGCACAGGCTAGAAAACGATGTTGGACTTACAGGCCCCGTGCTCGCTTGGTTCAGTTCTTATTTATCAAATCGATTCCAGTATGTACAGAAATGTGCTGACAGTACTCCATCATTATACACAGAAGTTGAATATGGTGTCCGCAGGGCTCAGTACTGGACCTTTACTGTTTTCACTTTACATGCTTCCACTGGGATCTCTCATTAGGAAACATAATGTTAATTTTCACTCGTATGCAGATGACACCCAGTTATACCTTTCATTTAAATCAAATGAAGTTTCTCCGATGTTGTCTTTAATTAGTTGTGTTAGTGAATTAAAGGAATGGATGAATGAGAACTACTTGTCTTTAAATACAGATAAAACAGAGATGTTAATTGTTGGAGGGAATGGCGCTGATCACAGCAATATTTTGTCGTCATTTAACTCAGTTGGAATCCCAATTAATTTTACTGAATCAGCCCGCAATCTAGGAGTTATCTTTGACTCTAGCATGTCATTTAAAGCGCATATTACAAAGTCGTCCAAAACCTGTTTTTCCATCTTAAAAATATTAGGAAATTAAGGCGCTTTCTAAATAAACAGGATTGTGAGAAATTAATTCATGCATTTATCTCTAGTAGGATTGACTACTGCAATGCGGTGTTCACTGGCTGTTCAAACTGTTCTCTATACAGCCTCCAGTTAATCCAAAATGCGCTGCAAGAATTATTACAAGAACAAGAAAATATGAACACATAACCCCAGTTCTTAAATCTTTACACTGGCTCCCAGTTAAATTTAGGGCAGATTTCAAAATCCTCCTTTTAACATATAAAGCATTAAATGGCCAAGGTCCGCTTACTTGTCTGAACTTATCATGACTTACAAACCACATTAAGATCTCAAGATGCCGGTCTGCTTAGGATTCCAAGGATTAATAAAATAACAGTGGGAGGTCGAGCTTTTAGTTACAGGGCCCCTAAACTGTGGAATGGTCTTCCTGCTTCCATAAGAGATGCCCCCTCGGTCTCAGCCTTTAAATCCTGGCTGAAGACTCACTACTTCAGTTTAGCATATCCTGACTAGAGCTGCTGATTAACTGTACATACTGCATCTCTGTTGTTAGTCATTAGCACTATAACATAAGTAACATGATAATTATATTTGAATACTAACCCTCACCTATTCTGTTTCTTTTCTCGGTACCCAAATGTGGCCATTGGTGCCACGCCCACCTGCCAAGTTGTTTGCCTGCCTATGGTAAAGTCATCCCTGATGGAGGATCACAGGAATCATGGGAAAGAGGGGTCCTTTCATCGGAGCAATGTTTCAGCCGTGGCATGGCCAAATGGAGATGCAGCTAGATGGATGAGGTCTCCAGGACTCTAAAAATATCCAAACCTAATTATGTCATATCATCTACTGTTAAACCGTAATTCTAAAATTTTTATTATGCTGTCTTAAGGAATTGTTCTGTTGTGTATATTGTATTGTATTGACCCCCTACTTTTGACACCTACTGCACGCCCAACCTACCTGGAAAGGGGTCTCTCTTTGAACTGCCTTTCCGAGGTTTCTTCCATTTTCCCTACAAGGTTTTATTGGGAGTTTTTCCTTGTCTTCTCAGAGAGTCAAGGCTGGGGGGCTGTCAAAAGGCAGGGCCTGTTAAAGCCCATTGCGGCACTTCCTGTGTGATTTTGGGCTATACAAAAATAAACTGTATTGTATTGTATTGTATAAACTGAGCTTGAAACCACAGTTTATGAAGTGCTGCATAATGAACTGACCTTTTGAATTGCATTTATTTTTAAATCCTTTGTCAAATACATTACAGGATGCTGATCTGTTAAGCTGTTACATTTTGAAATACCTAAATGATTATTTACTCATGTAAAGTATCTATCTATCTATCTATCTATCTATCTATCTATCTATCTATCTATCTATCTATCTATCTATCTATCTATCTAACAATATGTTTAAATAATAGTAAGTACAGAGTCATGGGAAAATACAAATAAAATATTAGTAATTTAATAGTTACAATGAAAAATATATTTTAGTTTTGTGTTATGAGTATGAATCAAACTTCATTTCAAAAGAAGTACAGTATGACTCCATCTCCGAAGGGAAAGTCTAGGGCGGGATAAAGTTAACCTAGAAGTAGGAGGTCTCTGCATCTGTGTGCAAATATTTCTTATATCAATATAATGAGATTTGTAATAAAACAGAGAACATCTTGAAGATATAAAGGAAGGACTGAATCTGCGTCATCAAGGTTGGTATAAGAATATTATTTTAGTATTACTTATATTTAATCCTTTATATTTTATTTACATGCTTTAGTAAATAGGGCGGCACGGTGGCGCTGTTGCATCGCAGTTAGGAGACCCGGGTTCACTTCCCGGGTCCTCCCTACGTGGAGTTTGCATGTTCTCCCTGTGTCTGCGTGGGTTTCCTCCGGGCGCTCCGGTTTCCTCCCACAGTCCAAACACATGCCAGTTAGGTGGATTGGCGATTCTAAATTGGCCCTAGTGTGTGCTTGGTGTGTTTGTGTGTGTCCTGCCGTGGGTTGGCACCCTGCCCAGGATTGGTTCCTGCCCTGTGTTGGCTGGGGTTGGCTCCAGCAGACCCCCATGACCCTGTGTTCGGATTCAGCGGGTTGGAAAATGGATGGATGGATGCTTTAGTAAATAAGATGCATTATTTTAATATTAATTTTGTCTAGACTGATACTATTTTCCTGCTCTCAAAACTCTGTGTGAGTGTCAACTTGGAGGCCTCATTGAAGGGATGAGCAGGGTTAGAGATGATTAATACAGGACTTTGAGACAAAGTCCTATAACAGGTAACCAAACCTGTTAAAATCTCAACACAAGATGCTAAGATCAGAGATCTGGAACTGCAGGGTGAACCTTTTCCTTCATATCTCTCACCCCTTAGCTTGGGAAAGATTACCTGAGTATCATTTTAGGTCCATATCTAGACAAGAGGTGTGAACGGCAATTGCTCCCCTAATCTGACAGCAATGCAAGAAAAAAACCACAGTGGTAAAAATGAGTTGAAAAGCCCATAGCTGCTGTATTTGTTTCTACAGGCTACTAAGGCTACATTTAGACTACAATTTAAAGTGACTACATTCCTTTTTTAAGTAATATCAAATCTTTTTGATTAACCGTTTAAACAAATTTTGCATGAGATTAAAATCTAATTTGACTCTGCACCAATATCCACCCTGAATCTGTAAAATTAATAAAAATGAACTAATCAGACACATGCAAGCTAATAGGCAATCATGAATATCGGCTACATGCTGAGTGCTAACACGCTAACTTAAAATTAATTGCAGTGCAGGACATCCATGAATTCATCATTCCACAATGGTTATTGTTCCAAGATACTTTGAGTGGAATTAGCACTGCTGGATCTGTATCAAGAAAATCATGGACGCAAGAGAGAAGCCAAGACTGGTAGGAACAAGCTAAAGAGGGGTTTGATGCAAAGTAGCAGTTTGATTTCAGAATTTTGAGAGTGAAATTCAAATACTTATAACAAACACTGTAAGATTCTTGGAAAAATATGCGCTTGAGTTGTGACATTTCAGAAAAATAAACTAGCAATTGGGCTTTGTTGGCAGGGTTTCTTGTTTTTTTCTCTTCCATTTCACATTTATCTACAAATATAGAATTTGCGTGACATTAATAAAAAAGCAAATCACCATTGAAGGGCAGTATAATTGAAATTTTGAAATGAGTAGCTGTTTATTTACCCCATCAGTCTAACAGACAACTTAAGGGGATGGTGACAGCAACAACAACATTTATTTATATAGCACATTTGCATACAAAGCATGTAGCTCAAAGTGCTTTACATGATGAAGAAAGAGAAAAAAGACAAAATAAATAAGAAATCTAATTAGGGAACACTAATTAATATAGAATAAACACCACACCACAATCATAATCTTGCTCTGCAGCCCCATAAATTATCTTCTTATATAATACGCTACCGTGGCTGTTCGTTTGTCTGTCCAGGATTTTAAATCACCTGTTGCTTGCAAACTGTTTCACCTAGTGACTTGAAATTTGGTACACATATACTACGTGACGTCTACTATCCACTTTTGGGGTGATGATTTTTATTACTCTTTCTATTTATATTTTATTTTATTGTAGAATCATCTCTCGGTAGCGCACAGCACGACAGCCATGTGGCGCATGCATATGGGCGCCGTTCTTATTCCCTATCACCTTCACTAATCATTCTTGAGGCAGATTGAAAACTTAAGTGCCAGCTTAAGTGAAAAATTAAAGAAAATGTACTAAGTAATTGCAACACAAAAACTAACTTAATCAGTTTTAATGTGAAAAGATGAAGACAAAAGAAGAGAAGCAGCAGGCCACTAGGGTGAAGAAAAGAAGAGCTGCTCAGGAAACAGCAAGCGCATCAACCTCTGAGCAAACAAATGCTAAACGTACAGAGAAAGAGGATGAAAACTAGGAATGCTCAAGTCAAGTGTATTCACTGCACGTTATCGTGCAGTATGCCGTTACTGGTAAATATATATTGTAAATTAAATTTAGGTTTCTGAAATAAGCTGACTGTATAATGACAAATTTAAATGAAACTGAAGTATAATGATTGTCTTTAAGCATTTACCCATGATTTGTGCTTACTGTATCCTCGACAACATATGCAAAGATCACAAATTACCATCCAATCAATGCATAATAACAGTTTTTCCGGAAAGAGACTGACTCTGGAGAACTTTTTTGATATGGTTGGAGAGAATGTGAAGAGTGCAGCCAATCAAGTCATAGGCGATAGTAAACAATGGAGGATGATTTTTGTGGTTTTTTAAGACAAGTTTTAATGTACAGTAGAACCTCGGTTCACAACCATAATTCGTTCCAAAACTCTGGTCGTAAACCGATTTGGTCGTTAACCAAAGCAATTTCCCCATAGGATTGTATGTAAATACAATTAATCCGTTCTAGACCATACAAACTATGTAAATATATGTATTTTTAAGTTTTTAAGCACAAATATAGTTAATTAAACCATAGAATGCACAGCATAATAATAAACTAAATGTAAAAACATTGAATAACACTGAGAAAACCTTGAACAACAGAGAAAACTAACACTGCAATAGTTCGCGCTATAGCGCTACCAACCGCTGGCTAAAAGCACTTTTTTAATGAGTTTTAAGCACAGGGAAAAAATGAACATTTGAAAAAATCCGTAATTTAATAAACCACCAAGAAAAATAACATTGCAACAATGCACGCTACGAACAGATCGCTGGAAACAGAAGTGAAAACAAAATCAAGCCCAGTACATTCTTTAACTGCCTTCCTACCTTAATGCGTCCAGCTCTCTCTCGCACTGACTGTGTGTCTGCATCTCACGCTGCCTCTGTGTGTGTGTGTGTGTGTCGTGCTGTCTTGCACTGTCTTGCGCTGCCTGTATGTCTGCATCTCACGCTGCCTCTGTGTGTGTGTGTGTGTTGCACTCTCTCGTGCTGCCTGTGTGTGTGCGCGTCTGTTTCGCGCTGCCTGTGTGTTGTTCGTGCTCTCTCTCGTGCTGCCTATGTGTGTGTTGGCGCTGCATGTGTGTGTGTGCCTGCGCACGCTGCCTGTGTGTGTGTTGCGCTCTCTTGTTCTCTCTCTCTTGCTCGCTGCACAGGAAATGCACAGGGAGAGACTGAACATGTACAAACCGAAAGGGAAACTGGCTTGTTCGTATACCGAGTGTGTGGTTGTGAACCAAGGCAAAAGTTTGGCAAACTTTTTGGTCATAAACCGAGTTGCACATGTGCCGAGACATTCATGAACCGAGGTTCCACTGTAAGCCAATTTGAGTTAATTCAATCAGCTTTTAGCAACACTTAAAGTTGTAGTGGTGTTGCCAAGGAAATAATTTTATTTTATTTTTGCATGTCTCTGTCTCCTATACTACACCAGTTTGAAGATTATTATTATTGTTATTGTTGGATCATTATATATGTTGTAGCCTAGTGCCTTTGTTCCCACAATGTTTATATTGATCCAGTGCACATGACTCCATATCTACCTGCGAAACAGCCAAGATCTTCTGACAACAGTGGGCTCACTCCCCAAAAACTTTGTTGTACATATCTTGGTAAATGTTCAGGCTGGCTTGTAACTCTTACGCTTTTAAGATCACACCAAGTGTACCTGCACAAACTGAGGCTTGAGTCTCTTCTGTATTGCTTTCTTTAACTGTATTTATGGCATTAACCCTTGTTGCTGCTAGTTCTTCAATTGTTTCCTGTGCTCTCTTTTTGGAATGTCATGCTGTTTCACAAGGTTCCTTCTAGTGTTTATAAAAATGTGTTCTTAACTGATGCCCTGTTGTCATCTTTGCTGTTCCGTAAAGCACCTTTTAATGATGCATAGTGATAACAGTGCTGCTGAGACAACATACTTTCATATGTAAGGATCCATGTTTGTGTAAAATGACTATTTTCATGTTAGCATTAAACAATTTTAGACTGGTTTCACCTTGAAAGGCACTATAGAAAATCGCAGTTCTTGGTAAAGAAAACCAGTACTATGACATTAAAAGGAACATTTTAATGTACATCCTTTATTTTCAAAGACTGTAATTTCTGTTATTTGCGCTTTTTTCTGGTTCATTTTTATATAATTGTTGGCACTGTCGTGCAGTAAGCAAGTGATTATTGCACACTAAAAAACAGGGTGCTTATTGTACTTTGCTCCCATGAAAGCGATTAGGTGAGCTATAATTTGTCTCAGACGGCTTCTGTTCAATTCAGTACACCAGCCCTCTCTTCCTTTAGCCACTTTAGTGAACCCATTGTTTCTGACTTGGCCAGAATGAATTAATTTGCAGTTTCATACAAGAGGTTGTGCAGCCTGCTATCCACATTCATTTGCTGTCCAATTAATCTCAGCTGCTTGACAGGTGTGTGTCCTATAATGCACACCATTAAACAATTAGGTCAAGTCAAGGCAGGAGAACACAAGCTAAGGCATAGGGGACTCTCCTGACACTTGAAACAACACTTTGGTGAAAGCAAGGGTAAACTGTAACACCTCCTGCACTCCTATTACACACATGTGCCTGTCAGTAATTACACTTTACAATATAGGCACTTGATAGGTTACAAGCCACACCTTCTGCTGTATTCAAAAAGCAGATTTTAGGCACACAGAAAAAAACGTGTGATAAGATATTTCAGTTCAATGAATCTTATTCTTCTATAGCATCCACTTCAAGCTCAAAACATTCAGAAACAAAACAATAAGTAAATTGTCTTTCTTTGAGTTGGAAAATACAATGATTAAGTTCAATTCTGGGTTTAAAGATGGAAAAATGAAACAGCTTTCTCAAGAAACAGATCAGTCTATTCCATGTGTCAGATTACCTGATTTTCATATAAAGGTGTCCAATATTGTCTTGAGAGAAAAGGCCAAACTGGATCTAACATGTCATAATCTGGTTTATGTTTTTTATTTTTCCCAATTGTTTCTTGGCCTTTAAAAATTGAGTATTTTACTATGTTTCTGAGGCCAAAGGAATCTAGTGGTTATACTGTATTCATCTCTTGCTGTATTGTGTTTTTAATAGTTTTAAAATGATTCAGTCCTCCTGTTGCACTATCACACTGGGTTTATGTACGAGCTAATCTGTCCTATATCCCAGGGCCCTGAAATTAATCAAGATTTATAAAACTTATTTGGTTTTTGTTTTTCAAATAAATATTCCTGTCACTTGGCTAGCCAACTGAGTATTCTTTAACCTCTTTACCATTATCCCCGAACAATGCTGGCTCTAGTATTTTTGTTGTCCTAGGCAAAGCTATAAGTTTCAAAAAGTAAACAAATATAATATGTTTAATTAAAGTTATTTAAAATTAAAAAATACAAATCAAAGAAGTTTAAGCTATGTTTTATTTTCATCTTTGTGAACTTAGAAACAATTTCTTTTAAATTGATTTTTTGGGATAGTTCACTGTTCACTGATGAGGCTGCTGAAAACTATGTAAGTCATAAGATCATATTTAATGCATGTAAACCTCTGTCACACATGTGCAATTAGGGGACAACTTCAGAGCTCAACTGATTGTAAATAAACTCTGAACCAGGGGTTAGTACTGCTTCTCTTCCTACCTCTGCAGAAAGAATGATTGACATATCAGGCATGGATGATGTCACTTAAACCTACCTCTTCTGCTTCACAGCCCCTAAAACCGGTTACACCACCATCTTGATGCAGTCTGTGACCAAATTCCTTCTTTAGAAGACATTCTCGTGTTTATTTAGTTTTTTGATTAAGATCAGTCAATTATACAGGGATCACTTTGGTGCCCCAAACCTTTAGGATATCTAGCACTTGAGTAATTTTGTTCCTAATATTGCGAGGATTCATCACAGAGTCATAAGTTATCCTTCTAAAGCTGCTTGTAATTGCTGTGCACAAAGTTTTCAAAATAAAGTAGGAAAAATACTTGCAGAAAGAGAAACCGCACTACAACAAAAGTAAAACTATGAACCTGCACCTGAAGAAGATAAAAAACCAAGGACGTTCAATGTAGAGAGTATTGTTCAGCATCCTTGGGTTTAAGAAGACCACCTGTAAAGGACTTGGTAAGGACATTAGACATTAACACCAAACATTGCTAGTACATGAAGTATAAAACAATGTTGTAGGATCCAGAAGACTGAAACACTTATCGATTGCGTGGGGCCAGATGCCTACAGGCAGACAACACTTATAAACAACATAGAGCCAGCCACCTGATTGATAGGGTCAGGAGTTCTTGTGTTTCCAGAAGGTGATGGGGGAGATGAGAACATTGTGGTGGACAACAGGAGATGGATGAAGGAGCCGAACCATTGCATGAGGTGGAATGGATGATGAGGCAGGCATCGGGACCACTGTTGGTTCACGTGTTAAAATGGCATTGGAAAGAGGTAGCTACAAGCTGGAAAGTCTACAACATGAAGAAAAGTACATACAGAGGAGACATTGTGAGGTGAGGTGCAACTTGTTTGTGTGTTTGGCAGCATATTCATTGATTAGTGCGGCATCTCTCATGGCCCCGAACAGTGGAAAGGTTTAGTGATCTGCCTGTTATGTGTTCTGGTGTTAAACATTAAATACTCTCAGCTGTCTGAGAGTGCAAACCCGCACATCCTGCATGGTGTGTGTGTGTTATGCCATTGTCTTCCATTCCTGGTCTTGTTAAAATGTAATTATAATGCAGTTAATGGGAGTCAAACAGTTGTATTGAAACCAAATTTTTGTAAGTAAGGGGTCTGCGTTGTTTACAAAATGTTGCCACTGCAAATTCTACCACCTTAGCTAACCTAGTCTAAATGATAGAGTCGGCAATGCTCCTGAGACATCATGTTCACTGTCATTTTTGAGGAGGGTGGCTGCTGGAATTGCATTCGCAGCAAAATAGGGAAGCTTAATATTGACTGAGAAGTGCACAAAGAAAAAAGTGATTTGACAGGTTTAAATAGCAGTAGTTCTTTAGAAACAGCCAGTGACTGCATGATAGCATCTAGTTATAGTGAAAGTGAAGTATTCTGACACAACTTCGGAATGTGTGGTCTAATAAAAGTGATGGAAAACTTTCAAATCTGCAATTCATATTAGATGCAGTTGTGACTGAGCACAACATATATGCTAAGACCCTGATCTTGCTATACACATTGAAACCGACTAACAAGTGCACATATGGTTGGATGTCAGGTGTGACGCACTACTGGGTTTCTTTAAGACTTACTGTAAATAATTTAGACTGAAAATAAAATGTACTGTTCAGTTCAGCAAAACTATGAAACACCTAATGAACAGCAGGTCTAGGATTACCAGACATCCTGACTTAACTGAGACAGTCCTTATTTCAGGCTATGTATTCCAGTGTCCTGAGAAATAAATGAAAGAAAACAATAGGCTCCAGTTTTAACAGGCTGCTCATCTAAAACCGTTTTATTGTGCAGTGAACATAGCTCAGCTAACATAGACATCAAACTGCCAATCACACCAAAGAAAAGTAACACCCTCTATACTTTTTAACTTTGTCAGTCACAGCTGTCAACTACAATTGGTCATTTACACTCCCAAGTAGTTTCAATGTAGCCTTAAGGCATTTCCTTTTGCCAGGAAAAAAATTGGAGGCGAGGATGCTAACCCATGCTTTGAATCACACAAATCAACCATGCCAAAGAGAAAATGTGTTAATTGGTGGCTGTAGCAAGGATTTCCTGTTCTCAAACCAGTATCTAATGGTGCAACTGAATCTTTGTGCATTCATTGCAAATGCATTTTTTGGTCATGCACAGAGGAAAATCAGACTTCCAAGTACAAAAGATGGCTTAAGGCCGTGAGCAGTACCAATGGTGATATTAAACTTAAACGTGCCACTCTTGCAGTCATCTTTGCTTACCATACAGCAAAACACAACCAGATCTTTAGGTCTATGGACAATGTGTAGTTGGACTAATTTGCATGATGGCTGCTTCACATGTGCAAGCACTGAAGCACAGAGTTTCATTATAAATGTACAGTAATTGCACCAGAATTCTATGGATCTTCTCAGAGATGACCTTTCAAATGTGGATTTTACCTCAGTCCCATTTGAAACAGCTCATATCATACTTGATGTGATACAAAGAAGCCTTAACAGACTTACTTTAATGGGCAAAGTCATCTGCTTTGTGCCAATAACACTATCACCAATTTTTGCAGTAAAAAGAGGACGGGTGAACATAACATATTTGTCAAGCTGAACCAGGCTACATCAAACAATCTTGTAGGAGTGGGCTGTGCTTCTCCTATAAGCATAACTATTTTGCAAACAACAACAAGCTCTCTTCTTATATTTAGCTATTTAAACACAAGAGTGTACAAGTTTTTTCATATCTTTTAAGATCATGACAGAAGGGCTGAAAGACTTTTGTGACTTTGTTGACCTACAAATATGCATGTTTCCATAGGTGCAGCAAAATCTGTTGAGAGGTTCCTCAAGCTATATCGAGAAGTCCAGCCTTATTTCAGATCTTTGGAGAATACAGTCGCAGCAATCGTGCAATGTATGTGAAATCTGGATGTGGTTTTTACACAATCAACTGAAAATGTTCAATGAGTGCATCGAAGCCTCAAATAACAGAAGTCCACTGCAGTTCATTCAGCACCTCTCTTGAACAGCCTGCAGAGAAGGACAGCATGCTTCATGGGAATGAAGTTATGTTTGTTATAATGGAGTTCATCACATATTCATTGCACTTATTTGTATTTTAAAATATCATGCACAGTATGATATTACTAGTTAAATTGTTATACAGCATAAGGTGAAAAGCCTCCTGGCCACAATAGATTATCCACAAAAGCAGCAGGTGTTCAAAGCTGAGGTGCGTAGCGTTAATGATCTCTTCATCACATACCTGCATAAATGGGCAGAATCCTTCACAGAGTTATGGGTCTTTTCATGGACACTGCTTCAGAGTTTGCCCCAGTGGGAACAGGCAATAAACATTTCTATAGCATAGTATCTTTTCTTTGAATTGTGAACAGAGAAATTAAGTTCTTATACAGTACTTAAATTAACATCAATGGAAAGTAAACCAATTATCACACAGCTTTTTCACAGCTGTAAGAGGAACATATTTACTTGGTTGTAAAGAATATTGTAAAATGTGCTTCCACTGAGTAAAATATGTGTTATTCTAGACTTGGAACATTAATGCATCCATGGACAAGGGCAGCACGGTGGTGCAGTGGTAGTGCTGCTGCCTCGCAGTAAGGAGAACCGGGTTCGCTTCCCGGGTCCTCCTTGCATGGAGTTTTCATGTTCTCACCGTATCTGCATTGGTTTCCTCCCACAGTCCAAAGACATGCAGGTTAGGTGCATTGGCATTGCAAAATTGTGCTTGATGTGTACTCTGCTGTGGGCTGGCAGCCTGCCCGGGGTTTGTTTCCTGTGTTGTCTGGGATTGGCTCCAGCAGACCCCTGTGACCCTATAGTTTGGATATAGCGGGTTGGATCCATGGACAACTTTTTCTATAAGGATATCAACAAACATGTAAACATCTAAATATCTTTCTGCGCAATAGGCTGGAATTTCAGTGCAATATTTAACCTCAAAAGTCCAATGTCAGATCAGTGACTCAGAGCTCATTAATGATAGAACCTGCATCAGGAATTATGCTGGGGTGAAGTTACAAGAGGTGACGAATGTGTGATAGATGTATTCATCATTTTCAGTCAGAAGCACATCCATCACAGAAAGGTTTCATTCTTCATTCAATATGCAATGAACTTGCCAGGCACCAGTTCACCTGTGTATAGGATCTTCTCCAGAATGAAGGCTTTGGTCGCCGCAAGACAGGATATGTACTACATTTGTTCAGACTTCTATAAGGACTTCCGGCAAAAGAAAAAATTATTGAGAAGCATCCATACTTCAGGCAAACATTCTACCACACCATATTAGTAAATTAAGGCTAGCAAATGATTTTGATGTTTACAGAAGGATGTAACTCATTGCATTTAATAGCACATTAATATTTAAAATGGAACTTTGAAAAGAAACAAAATGCACTGGGGTTGTCCAAAAAGCAACAGCGAATGCTTCCGCACTATTAAATGCACTTTGTCCATTAATGTAATGTATTAAATGCATGAGATGTTTGAAGTAAAATAAAAACATTTATGAAACATAAAATTCAGTTTAAAAACATGTGCATAGTTTTGATGTACAGTAGAGGTGTATGTGTTCATTTATGAAAATGTTTTTCCTCTGCCCTCATCCCTCTTAAATCTTGAAGAGACAAAACAGGCATTAAAAAATGAGGATGGGTATTATGCATAAGTTAAAACATGTAAGTACATGCAACACAAGTGTCCCAATTTACACAAATGTTCTAGGTTTTTAGTCTGGTATTAGTAATGAGCCAGCAACTTGAAAAAAGTTTAATTTGCTTTGTCAATAGAATCTGGGAGTTGAGTTGTTAGGTAATTAGCTAAATTTGTGCCTTTTTCCCTCCCAATATTTTTATCTCATCTGCAACCTTTTAGCTGTGCTGATGAAAGGAGCACACTTCCCATTAGTCAGAAGGCTGACTAGGCTGTCTGATCACAGTGCCATGCAGAAAGTCTGAATGGAAAGACCACAGGTAATTTTTTTCCTAAACTGCTATGCACAACAATTTAATTTCCTTGCTGGATTATTTTATTTTATTTTGTCTAACAGTATGCCTTTTTGTCTCATTGTGGGCTGTCTTTAACCATATTGCTTTTCCAAAAAACATCATTCCCCCATTTATTTTCTTCTGTGTACAAAAGGAGGTTTAAGGTATTGCTCAACTCTTAAGAAACAGCATTTCTTTCTTTCTTCCATACCAAAAAACTATATAAACCTATAAAAACTTAAAAATAATTTTTAATGTCAGTTTCACGTAACAACATACAAAGGGAAACTTGGAAAGCAATGCCTTACATTTTTTAAAAAGCTAGTGCCTTTGTACACCTGCACATTGAACATTGAATATTTACAACAGAAATCATCGCAGCATTATATGTTTTTTACGGAATGTTGTTTGCCCCATTATTAAGAAAGGTACCAAGAAAATGGGGTAAAAATGGCAAATATGCGACAAGCCATGACGAAACAGAATGAAGTTCTTAATGAACTTATTTTAAAATAACATTCTCCATCAACTGTTCTAATTTCCTTCATAATTTTAAACACTTCAATCATGTCACCTCTTAATCTTCTTTTGCTTAAACTGGAAAGGTATAGCTCTTTTAATCTTTCTTCATAATTCATCCTCTATAGCCCGGGAATGAGCCTAGTTGCTCTTTTCTGGACCTTTCCTAGTGCTGCTATGTCCTTTTTGTAACCTGGGAACCAGAACTGCACACAGTACTCCAGATTAAGGCCTCACCAGTGCATTATAAATCTTGAGCATAACCTCCTTGGAGTTGTACTCCACACACTGTGCAATTTAACCTAACATTCTGTTTGCCTTCTTAACAGCTTTTGAGCATTGTCTGAAAGTTGATAGTGTAGAGTCCACTATGACTCCTAAGTCCTTCTCATAAAGTGTACTCTTTATTCATTTTTACTTCCTGTGTGTAATACTTTAACTTTTCTCACATTAAATTTCAACTTCCACAAATCTTCCCAATCCTGTATGCTGTCTGAGTCCTTCTGTAATGCTTTAATGGATTCCAAATTATCTGCCAATTCACCTATCTTGGTATCATCTGCAACAACTTAACCAGCTTGTTAGTTATATCCCTATCCAAATCATTTATATATATTAAAAATAGCATTGGCTCTAGCACTGACCCCTTTGGAACACTATCTACAAACATCACTCTGAACTCCTACTTCTTTTAGTTTGATGAACCTCTCATGTGGCACCTTGTCAAATGCTTTCTGAAGGTCAAGATAAATAATATCATATCCATCCATCTATTATCCAACCCACTATATCCTAACTACAGGGTCACGGGGATCTCCTGGAGCTAATCACCGTCAACACAGGGCACAAGGCCGAAAACAAACCCCAGGCAGGGCACCAGCCCACCACAGGGCACACACACACATCAAGCACACACTAGGGACAATTTAGAATAACCAATGTACCTAACCTGCATGTCTTTGGACTGTGGGAGGAAACCCACGCAGACATGGGGAGAACATGCAAACTCCACGCAGGTAGGACCCAGGAAGCAACCCTGGTCTCCTAACTGCGAGGCAGCAGCGCTACCCACTGTGCAAATAATATCATATGCTCCGCTTTAATCATATTCTTTTATGGCTTCCTCATAGAATTCCACTAGAATGTATGCTAGTAAAAAATTACCTCCCTCTTCTGAACCCATGTTTACTGTTGAGAAAAACTCCTGCACTTGCCATGTGCTGCTCAATCTTATCCTTAATAATTCCTTCCATTCATTTTCCTGTGATGCACATTAACCTTACTGCCCTATAGTTGCTGGGATCTGCCTGGTCACCCCTTTTATATAATGGGATGATATTTGCCATTTTACAGTCCTTCAGAATCTCCCCAATGCGCAGTGACTTCGTAAAAATATGTGTCAAGGGTTTATATACTGAATGTACTCACTAGCCTCCTTAAGAAATCAAGGGTAAATATTATCTTGTCTTGGTGATTTGTTTGATTTCAGCCTATTTAATTCTACAATTTCTAAATCACTCAGAACCTCCTTAGTAGGCCCGTTTACCACTGGGAGGTTATCCACTTCCTCACTTGTGAGACCTCAGTAAAATGCAAGTTTAGAGTGTCCGCTATTTCACTCTCTGTATCTGTATCTTTTAATTCCCCTTTACTATTTGTAATGCACTTCGCCTCTTCCTTGACTGTTCTTTTTACTACTACAATACTGAACAAATCTCTTAAGGTTGTCTGCTATATTCCTCTCCAATTGTCTTTTAGCCTCCCTGACATCATTCTTAATGGTTGCCCTCATGTTCTCATATGCCATATGCTACACTTTGGAGTTATTAGTCTTATACACATTATACAGAAGGTTTTGTGTGCAGCTTCATTTTTAACTCTTTATTAACCCACAGTTTTTTTTTTTTATTTCCTATTAATTACAAATTTAGCTATGTACTTGTCCTGCATTACACTGCTCCTCAACTGTCTACACACCTTTTTGATATCCTTCTGCTATGAAACATTGACCGGTCATTGTTTACACACATCTTAAACAACTATTATCATACACTGATAATTTCTGTATTATCTATATCTATTATTTATTATTCATTTATTTATTATATTACATATCTTACACATCAATATTGCTGCTACTTCTTTGTCCTATCTTTGCACAATGTCTTGTCTTGTTTGTGTTTTAATTTTAAAATTTTAAATTTTTATTCTATTTTTAATTTACTATTTCACATCATGTTGTTACACTGTGGACCCTGAGCTTCGCAATTTCGTCTATCTGTATACTTGTATATGGTTGAGATGACAATAAAGTTCACTTTGACTTGACTTTGACTTAAAAGCTTATCCCAGTCTATCCTCTTTAGACTTTGTCACATCTGATTAAAATTTGCCCTACCAAAGTTAACCCTTTAACTTTTTAAACAATTTTAATCTTTGCATCTACACCCTTAAAAAACACTGAGAATTGTATTATTTTATGATCACTTGACCCTAGTGGTTCAATCAAATCTACACCCTCAACTCTATCTTGATTATTACAAAAGACTAAATCTGGAGAAGTTTCCCCCATGTTGGTGCTTTAACATACTGTATTAAAAAACAGTCATTACTTCTAAAAGCTTTTGCACTTGTGCTCTGCCATTTGCAATATTATCCCAGTTAATATTTGAATAGTTAAAGTCCCCCAAGACTATAATATCCCAACTGTAAGCTTGCCTTTTTAATAATACTAAAAAGATGTGTGTTAAAATTAGTGTCGAATTGGGTGGTCTGTAACACACTCCTAAAATAAGGCTACTTTCCCTAATGCTTTCCAGGCAAAGCCACATGTCATCACTAAGACGGGGCTCGTCGTTAAACTGAAGAGGACTTGCATTTAAATTCTGTTTGACACAAATGGCAATCCCACCTCCTTTTCTGTTTAGTCTGTCCTTCCTAAAAAATGTGTATCCCTCTATGCCAGGGGTGGGCAAACTACGGCCCGCGGGCCACATCTGGCCCGCCAAAGATTGGTACAAAATTGCCCAGATCAAATCATATAATTATGACTGCATTCATTTGACTTTGTCCTGTAATGCCTGGTGTTCCACCAGGTGGCGCATTAAGCGCAGTGATACATTGACTTGATTTTGCAGAGCCCAGGTTACTCTCTGTTATTACTCTGCTACTGCTCTGAACCCATCTGCAAAAATGAGTGGGCCAAAGAAAAGAGAAGTCGACAGTGAGTGGCGAGTGTTTAATAAGGAATATTTTTTCACTGAAGTCCGGTCAAAGGCTGTATGTCTTATCTGCCAAGGAACAGTTTTAAAGGAATACAACATCAGCCGTAACTTTTCCACCAAGCATGCTAATTACGCTAACAACCAGTCAACACAAGAATGGACGGCTACCGCTCAGAGGTTGGCAGCTAGTTTGCAGGCTCAGCAAAACACCTTTATTTGACAAACTGACATTCAAATTAGCAAAGACCAGCAAGCCTTTCTCCGAAGGGGAGTTTCTCAAACAGTGCATGGTATTGACAGCAGGTATCTTGTGTCCTGAGACCAAGAACAAATTTGAAAAAATTAGCTTATCACACCGTGTTGAGCTAATTGACAAAGACTTAGAGACTTAGCTAGCAAGTTAAACAAAAAAGCGGAGTCATTTACATTATATTCCTTGGCACTGGATGAAAGTAATGACATAAAGGACACCGTTCAGCTTTTAATTTTTATCAGAGGGATTAATGACAATTTTGAGATAATGGAGGAGCTTTTGGCCATGGAGTCCCTAAAGGGGAAAACGCGGGGAGAGGACTTGTATGACAACGTGTCGGGGGTCATCAATAGGCACAAGCTACCTTGGAGTACGCTCGCCAATGTTACCACAGATGGATCACCAAATCTGACTGGAAAAAGCATCGGGTTGCACAAAAGAATCCAGGAGAGAGTGAAGGAGGACAACCCTGAGCAGGCTGCCTAATCCACCAGGAAGCACTGTGTAAATCTGTATTGCAGCTTGACAACGTTGCAAAGCCAGTTGTAAAACACATTAACTTTATTTGAGCGAGGGGACTTCAGCATCGTCAGTTTATTAAGTTTCTTTAAGAAATTGACGCTGATCACCAGGACTTGCTTTACCACTCCAATGTCCGCTGGTTAAATTTGGGGAAAGTATGTTGACTTTTAGTGTGATGAACACCAACAAAGTACCCCACAGATCCCAGTTGAGCGATGAACACTTCAGATCTGTTCTGAGAATTTCCACAACAAAACTAACACCAGACTTCGATGCACTGGCAAAAAAGGGTGATCAACAACACTGTTCCCACTAAAAGTGAATGTAAATATTAACACCGTAATGCCTTTTTTATGTTTAAGTTTGATATGTATGCATCTAGTGCTGGCCCGGCCCGTCTGTCAAATTTTAAAAGTCAATGTGGCCCCTGAGCCAAAAGGTTTGCCCACCCCTGCTCTATGTAATACTCATCCCCATCTTTGTTATTTAGCCAGGTTTCTGTTATTACTATAATATAATTACGGTCTACGTACAACTCCAACTCACTTGCCTTATTTTTGATACTTTTAGCATTAAGGCAAAGTATTTTTAATGTGTTACACCTTTTACTTTTAAAATTTGAGTTAGAATTTACATGACATCACCTGCACATTTTTTTAAATAGCCAGTGCCACATGTACCTATTCATTCAGAACTTGTAGTGCTGAAAGAAATAACTTTTTTGAATGTACTGGTTACTTAATTATTGCTGCAACATGACTACAATTTATGCTTTGAGTATTATGGCTCTGGTTTTATGTACCATTTTTGGCTTATGACTTACATCTCTGTTTTCTGATCATAATTCTGACTACACAATCTGAACTTTGTTATTTGATTGTTGTCTTCATGGTTATGACATTGTGAATTCTAACTTTGTGTCATCTAATGATTTTGTTTTCTGTCAAACTTGCTCTCACCTTGTCTGGGCAGCACAGAAGAAGAAGTAGATGGCCCAGATGAACACCTGAACAAGTGTATCAGAGTCTGTAGCTTGAGAAACAGATGGCTTACAGGTCCTAAGCTGGCTGCTTCCTTAAATTCATGCCACATACCGGTGTCATCTGCAATAGAAAACTGTTTCATTTTTAGCTATTTTTTAACCCTAGAATTGAACTTTAAAAATGCTAATATTTTTTAACCAAAGGAAAGACTATTTATTTGCTTTATTGAACTGAATATCATGTTTCAGTTGTGCTAACACAATTGCAAATGTTTCTCTAATAACCAGTTAGCATTCCAACATGATTAGTTAAAGGTGAACTAAGAGAGTTTAACATTAGGACAACAAAGTAATGGCTGATGAAAATGGAGCTTCACAATCATATGTGAAAAATAAATTGCAAATTAGTCATTTTAAGCAGTCATAGCCATTTGCAATGTTAGAAATGCCTTGGCTGAATTTTTTAATCAATTTAACATTAACCTGATAAAAAAGTATCGATTTCTTTTAAGAAAATCAAAATGTCTAGGTGATTCCAAACTTTGAATTTGAGTATACTCTGTAACTGATGGGTGGAGGAACTCAACCAAGACACCAAGTCCTTAAGTGAATTTTCAATTCTAGTCCTATAGGCAATGCATAAATATTTTTCTTTTCTTTATAAGAAAATAAGAATGGTCAAATGTAGTGCCAATTAGCAGAGAGGAGTCACATCTATATACTGCAAATTAAATTAGTAATCAGCCTCTTGTTTTTAGGAAAGAGTCTTAGTCTCCTTTATCAGAGAGATGTCCAGCTTTCATAGTAAATTACATCCTTTTAAAAGCTTTTAGAAGAACTTGTTTCCATAGTATATAAACTATCCTTCTTTCTGTCTTTACTCTTTAATATCTTCCAGTTATAAAATGATAAAAAACGAACAGTTCCTTCTTTTATGGTGATCTTTCTGGTGGACTAAATCCTCTGAACTTGTGACATTCTCCCAAGGCTTGTCTTTTACATCTTTCTTATAGTGTTTTCCTAAACAGAGGGCAGAATGTACTTGAGAAACTTGAGGGTCTTTTTCCCTGTAGTTTTCACTCTTCTGTCAGACCTTTTTGCATGAGGAAGGTGAGAAATTTAATTAATATTAATTAATTAATTACATTTATATAGCATTTTTCTAACGTACTCAAAGCACTTTTTCATAGCAGTACATTCATCATAAATTAGTTATTTGGTGGGAGCCAGAATAGACAAGATTGTGGCGAGTAATTTAGTCAGGACTTTGGTAAACATCCTATTATTTCTAAAAGCTGCGCAGGGATCTTTTATGACCAGAGAAATTTAGGACCTCGGTATCTTTCTCGGTCTCTTATGCCAATACATATACATATAAATATCATTGAGATTAATTCTGTTTTGCTGTATGTTTAATGTACAAAGTAATTTGTACATTTATATATATCCATGTATGGTTTCTTACATTGCCTGTTAATGCCTTATACTTGGTGGCAAATCAGTAAAAGTACTTTAAGCCTGTAGTCAAAAAGAATTGAATTTAAATATTTATAAGGTCTTTTTCCTGTCTTGTGCCCAGTGCTTCCAGATAGGCTGCAAAACCCTGCAGCCCTGAATGTATTAATTTGGTTTTAGATTGTTTTGTTTTCTTATTATAAAAAGATCTGTGATTGAAATAAAAACACCTGTTACATAAAGGGCGGCATAGCTACTTACAGCTTTATTAATAAGAAGGGGACTTTTAAGTCATGCTTTGCTCAAAATACCAGTGCAGGCAGCAGGCCAGCCTTTCATTCCACCCCCGGACTGTTACAGAGACCAGAGTGCTCTTTGTGCCTTTAATAAAAATGTACCTTCTAGGCCTTATTAGGCAGTCACTGGACAGTGTCTGAAACTATTATATCAACATTTATAAAAAATAAATAAAACAAACCTATGTCTTCGAATTGTGCTATTCACTGCTCTTGCCAACAATGCACATTGCTCTTTTGAGGAATAGTTGAATTTGCAGCGTATGGAATTGCTCACCTGGAAGACTTCTGTCAGATGGAATTACTGTTCACAGCCATATGTTGCTGTTCAAGTTAGTTTCATCAGGCTTTACAATTTATTACATGAGAAGCAGAAAAAATGTATATAGCACCTTTCACTCTGTGAGTGCAATCACAAACAAACTTTCAACATAGTTGACAAACTGACAGTTCTGGGTTATCTGTTTAGTTCGTCAAGCTGGGATTTTACGGTTAAGGAAAAAGTCACTGAAACAATTATTTTGTTTTATATTGTGCCTGTTCTTTTCAACTCTATCATTACTAAAGTTGTGAAAGTATTTGACAGTGCTATTGCAATTGACCAAAGGCACAATCTATTTAAAGTGTGACCGGGCATTAGTGCTTATTATAAAATCAATCAGTATGTAATGTAGTACGGAGTGCACTCTGAGATGACTCTACACAACTCTTATGACTATCACAATTTAGAAATTGTTGAACATTGTGTTGTCATATATCTGCTTCTTTTATGGGGAAAATTTAAGAGCTGCCCAGACATTATTTACTTATTTCTCCTTTTTGTCTTCAGATAACCTGGAAGAAGACTATTGACACCTCTCCTTCCAGTCGGATGATTTTAAATTTAAACTAAAACAGAATATCCTTGTCTCTTTTTGACCAGCACTACAGTAAGACACTTCCCTGTGCTTTAATATATTTTGCTTTGTCATTTTTGATGTCCTAAGAATGGCTGTGAAGCGGAACTTTCCATTCTGATACTCCTACCTTTTGTACATGCCTTCTGGTATTGTTTTACAGCTTACTAAGCAGTAGTAAGTTAAAATTAATTTAAATGGGGAAATCAGCTATTTTTCTTTACTTTTTATAGTAACCACTACTACAGTTATGTAATGAAGTATCAACAATGGTCATTTCACAAAAAGTTGGTTAATGTATTGAAGAAGATCTAGTGCATGGGGAAAATAAATAGGTAGCCCAGTCCACTTTTATTTTATGTAACAAAGAATGCCACCCACATTTTTTTCAAGACAAAAGAAATCAATCATACATTCAACAATTTTTGATTCCACGTAACAAACGTTAGGGCCATAACAGCAGGAGTATATCCCAGAAGTATTAGATACGAGGCAGGAACAAATTCTTGACAGGAATCCAGTCACAAAGTGCACTTATTCCCCTGAAAACATTCAGCTCACATTGGAGCAAGTTTTGAGTCATTAATTAAAATAACACATGGGATGGGTGAGGAAAAATGGAAACCTTGGCAAATATACCCAGGGAGAATGTTTAGATTGAACACAGATAGTGCCCAGGCCAGGAGAATGCCACTGCATGATCCTGTCACCAGAGAAATAAAAAAATGTTTTTAAAATCCTGATTATATGTAAACTAGTAACGGAGCACTGCACAATAACGTGCAGCGAATACACTTGACTTGAGCATTCATACTTTTCACATGCTTTTTCTGTACATTTAGCATTCATTTGCTCAGAGGCTGATGCACTTGCTGCTTCCTAAGCAGCTCCTCTTTTCTCCATCCTAGTGGCCCGCTTCCTCTCTTCTTTCGTCGGCATCTTTTCATGTTAAAACTGATTAAGTCAGTGTTTGTGTTGTAAATCTTCAATTAGCCTCAAGAATGATTTAAGATATGAAGAGGTAAGGGAAGTGACGACGAAGGTGGTAGGGAATGAGAACAGCGCCCATACGCATGAGTCGCATGGCCGCTCTGCCGCCTGCTGCTGAGAGTTGATTCTACAATAAAATAAAAAGAGGAATAACCATGGAGGTCAATCATCACACTGAAAGCTGATAGTAGACGTTGCATAGTATATGTGTACCAAATTTCAGGTCAATAAGTCAAACAGTTTGTGAGCTACAGGTGATTTAAAATCCTGGACAGACAAACGAACTGCCACAGTAGTGTATTATATATAAAGATTCTTTGCTTTGTCGGTAAGAAGCTCCAAATAAGTCTGTGTAAAATATTTGAGGGAGTGGTCTTGATGACTGGCTACAATTACAATTTGAATATTTTTATTAATACATTTAGCATAGTTTTCAATGTAAATTAACTAATCTTTATTACATTTACTTCTCAGTGAATGTTCACATAAGGTGTTTTACAAAGCAAACAAAAAATTTAATAAAAAGCAACAGCAGGTGACAAATTTGTCAAGGGGTTATTACTTTTATTTAGCATTCTCTTGACAGCAGGATGTGCTGCCAAGTTCTTAAAGAGAAAGCCTCTGGCACTTTGCTTTCTCCAGGAATTGTAGGAACTGGATCTTTGTTTTCTATCTTTTTATCACCAGCAAGGTTTGGCTCAAAGCATTCTTCCCCTGCATTTTTGACACTTCTTAATTTAATTCATGGCAATAACATCAGGAAACAAGCATGAACCATAACTGGAGAGGACACTTATCCATCACAGGCACCCTCACGCCAAAACTTGCACTTTCTTATACTGAGTCAGTTTAGACTCAGCAAGCAATCTGCTTTAACCTGCATGTGTGTGGCATGCATGAGAAGTCAGAGTTTTTGGAGAAAAGCACCCCAGACATGAGGGAAATATGTATATTTCATTGTGACACCAGTGGGACTGCGACTTCCACCCAGGAGCTGTTAGAATAGATAATGATAATAGAATGGAAAACGATAATAGAATAAATTGTAATGTAACAATTGTTTTTGTGTTTGGTGTCATTGTCTTTACAGTGAAGAATCTGAATAGGTATTAGAAACCTGTGAATTACCTGGAAAGGAGCACCTGACTCAGAGGGCCAATAAAAAAAGGGGGGCTGACCATACTTAAAAGGGGAGGATGCAGTAACAAGAGAGAGGGAAGAAGAAAGGCAAGGAATAGCATTGGAGAAAAAGTTGTGAATATTAAGGGGACTACACTGCCTACTTGAGAAGTAAGATGATGGCAAGAGGTCTTGATGATATGCAGGATTATTTTACTCTTTTATGGAGAACATGGGAGAGGGCCTGTCATGCCTGTGTGAGGAGGCAGTGTGGGATAGACGTTTCCCATTACTAAGGTATGGCTCGGTGTAACCCTCGCAATAACAGACATTAAAAAATAAAAAAGATCAGTATTTCAATGGATTGACATTCAAGTAACCTTTTTTCATTTTGTTAATCTCTAATGATAATTGTTATTTGTGTGTTCATATTTTATTAGTGGAGTGTCTTGTATTGTAATCCATTGTGGTGGGAGGGATTGTGCTGCAAGGTGGGATTTGTGTAAACAACTGATTTACTTGTTTACAATAATAATTTTATTTCAGTCATCATTTTGCTGCCGTTCAACGGATTGGTAGCACATATTATATCCGTGCTGTCCCAGGGCAGGAAAAGGGTCCAGAGGAGTAGTACAATATAAATTAAAAAAAAAAAAAAACAGGACAAAGGTGCTCAAATGTATTTCTGTTGATCTTTTCCCACCAGTAGCTAGCATGTTCTGACATCTAATAATTTTTATTGCACTATTTATAATTTTACTGCCTTGAATCATTTCCTAGTCCATTGCCTTTGATCAGAATTGTCCACTTCATGACCTGCTATACAAAACTCAATATAAAGTTGGTTAGATCTATATCCTCACAGCTCCAGCAGACTGAAGGCTGGCCAAATCTCTCTCTGTAAGGATTTTTTCTTCAGGTATGCCAGTTTTCATTCTATATCCTAAAGACTAACTTAGATTCAGTTACATTAAAATGGACTAGTATATGAGTGGGTTGGTTTTTCCCTTGTTTCTAATTTGGCTGGGTTAGCATGGCTAAGAATAGAACTGACTTGGAATAAGAAAATCAGAAAAGGGATAGATGGATATAAAACAAAGTTGCCTTAAAATAAGAGCCATATAAGCTGACAAAATATAGAAAGTTTGTCAGAGATGACCCATAGAAAAATATACGAGCTGAATAACTTTTGTGTGTACAAGGCCATTAGAGGCTAACTGTTAAAGATCTGGGGCCTCATGTATAACGCCTTGCATAGAATTCATACTAAAACATGGCCTATGTTTAAAACTAGTAATCTGCATACCGTAGATCCCGTTATATAAGCCGAGAATTTCGTCCTAGATTTTTGGCTTCTAGTTTGGGGGTCGGTTTATACAACAAGTATCGTTTCAGATTCAAGATTTCCAGCGCAATACCGGTTTTGCCAATGAATACGGAAGTAAATAATGACGAAACCACAGAGCCATCTTTCA
Organism: Polypterus senegalus; assembly: GCF_016835505.1. Classification (NCBI taxonomy): domain Eukaryota; kingdom Metazoa; phylum Chordata; class Cladistia; order Polypteriformes; family Polypteridae; genus Polypterus; species Polypterus senegalus. The sequence goes on from NC_053166.1 coordinate 110,974,799, forward strand.
GATGAAGAAGTAACTTTGCATGCCGGCACTTTAAATTAAATAAAGAATTTATTCAAAAAAGTGTTTTAGTTGTTGATTTTATTAGTAAAATTTATAATAAATTATCGAGAAGTTTAAAATGAAATTTTTTGTTTTGATTTATGACCAACATCTTGCGTTACGAAACGGATGTGGTCACATGTATCCGCTTGCGCGATTGTAAACAAACAACCGAGAGCGTTAGTAGTGTCAGTCGGAGCCCAGATACATGTTTTTGTGGATGTAATTTCCGTCATTGCAGTGATTTACCTATATATATAATTCACTAAGACCATGCAAGCAAGACACATAATATAACATAATATACCAGGTCGGCCTGTATACCGGGATCTACGGTATGCACAAAAAATTCAAATGCATAAAACGGTACGTAAGCGATGTTCTATGCACTTTCCATTTATAAATCAAGCAGCACCCCGACTACTCCCAGAATTATGCCTACTTGAATATGCAAATCAATGTAAATAGACCCTTTCATTCAGTGTTTTGTTGAATGACAATGGCAAAAGCATGTGTAAAAAAGAATTTCAGTGCATATAAAATGGAGGTCCTGCTCAGTGAAGTGTAGGCAATAAAAAACATATTATTTGATAGCTTAAGAAGTGGTATAAGCAACAACAGAAAAGTGGCACAGCATGGTGGAGGCACTGAAAAGTTCAGGTTCAGAAAGTGGCACAGTGCTTGAAATAAAAAAAAGAAAGGTCTATGTCGAAATGTCGAATTTAATCTCGAAATTTCCACTTTAATCTCATACTTATATTTTGTAATTAAAGCAGAATGATGTAAACCTTATCTTAAAATCTCTGTTTAATTTAATAGTTTCTCAAACCCCATTGTAACTAAAGTAGCACGCTAAGTGCTTCTTATTCTAAGTGTTCACCAGAATTACTTGTTAATTGCTACATGCTTCTTAAATGGGCTTTCTCTTACGCCAATAGGAGCATGCAGGCAGTGATCGCCACACAGAATACAATACATTTATGATATTACAGCTCTCTGATCATTTTAGAATAAGATGTATACTTGATATCATTTTCATGATGAAATGCATTATAGCATGTGTTAAATAAGTGGGGGCACAGTGCGCCATTCAGGGATTGTTCTGACTCACACACTAATAGCATCAATTGAGCATCACCAAATCCCCTAACGTGAAGAAAACCAAAGCACACAGAGCAACCCCACCAGGAAATCATACAATTCCAGGACAACTCCAGGCAGTGGACAGCCGAGATGTTGACCCCCTTACTGCGAGACACCAGCAGTGCTTTTGCCTCACATGTTTAATTATTAACAGCATAGTTAAATGAAGTTCAAAATTTATCTGTAAAATGTAATGTACATACTTTAATGTATTTCATCATAAAAATGATATCAAGTATACATCCTAATATTCTAACAGCACACAGCTCCAAGTGGATAGCTCTTGGAAATCTAAATCAACTTAGAAGAGCCAGTCATAATTGTTGGACAAGAAATCAGTATGATCTATAAATGTACACTCTCTTCTAATTTTTCTAATAACTCTAAAGCGGCCATGGTAGTTGGAATATTATGGCTATTCCATGCACCATTATATTGTTACAGAATGATTACAATCAAGTGAATGACATTTGTAAACAATATGCAATACATTATGGTGTATTTCATAAAGCCTACATCATGGATGCAAATCAAAAAAAGAAAGGGAGACCTCACATAAACAGCAGCACTGCTTTGTCACTTGGTGCAATCTGTTTGCAAAACCGAGAAGAAACTTGCATACACATGGTCTGAGGCTGCCATGAAAATGTGTGTGGCGTTGTGCTGAGTTTAGTTTTTATATATCTTAAAGTGACTGTGGAAGCAGGTGTACAAAATAGCTTTGTGCTTACACACCATTTATACATAAGGCCCCCGGAGTGGAACCCAAGAAAATGCACATTTAGCACCACCATACATGAGTCCTTTCACATCAGATTAATGTGCATCTCTGTAAACATGTAAAGCACTTTGGAATTGTGTTTATGATCAAAGGCATTATTTAATATTAAGTTTATTGCTTTAAATTAGTTATGAACAATATCACAAATCGATGAAAAACAAAAAAAAGAATACTTTTGAAAATTATACCTGTATTAGTGTTAAAGTCTGATGACTGTATGGTTTGTTCTTAATTTTTCTTTCAAAATCCTGCTGTAAATGCTCCTTCCACACAATAGTTACACTGATAGAACCATACTGACAGGCCAAACTATTCAACATAACAGGCCAGAGAGCACTGGTAAACACACAAAATAGAACTACATATATTAATAACATTGCTGTACTAAACACACACACAAAAAAGACAGAAGTACACAGAACTGACAAAAGAAATATGCAAGGTAATCATTGTGCCCATTGTTGCATCATCCACTGGTGTCATCCCACATACACCACACAAACGTCTACAGACATTACATATAAATCAGTACACATACATAAAACTGATGACTTCAGACATTTCAAATATATGTCACATTGTGAGGAAATTCCTTAACATAAACACGTTCCCTAAAACAAATATGTTTTCACACCACATAAATCTGCCCTATGTCTTGACTTAGGCCTGATATAGAAGGTAGCAATAACAATTTAATGATAATAATAATAATAATAATAATAATAATGGAAATAATATTATGTTCATCTTGCCCTTTTGTTTTCTTTGTATTCTGTTTTTCCTACTTTTTTGTAATGTTATGTTTTTAGTTTCATTTTCGTTAATAGGTTTTGTTTAGCAACATCTACTGCTCTATGTCTATTAATTATGCAAGTTAATTTTGGGGTTAGAAACATTTTTAGGTGATGTAATTAGGTCAAGCTAAAGCACCTGAGGCTATAAAAACATTTGTCTTCCCCTAATTCAATGGGGACTTCATCTCTGTTCTGCTTTTGACTGTTATTTTGTGGGTCTTTTGGTCACTTTGTTATTCACTTCTTTGGATCCTGTTTTATCAAGCCAAAAAATGAAGAAAATGAATCTCTGGGCCCACGGTCTTCAGTAGTTCAGGAATATTAAGATTTGATTTCCTGGGTAATATGGCTGGCAGGCTCCTCCTGGACATTGTACGTTACATCATTTAAGTCACTATCTATCATGAAATAATGGAGGTCTGATGAAACAGTCTCTGTAGAGGTATTGTCTTTAACATCAATGGAAGTTCCATTATAAAAATATCACTGTAGAGACAGTCCATTTCATTTGAAGCCATTCTTCTATATAGCACCTTTCCTGTAATCACTATTTCACTGACAGTTTTTTCAGGTTAACTGTGTAATTATAGATTACAAACACATTTACAAAGGAATAAAAGAAAATATATTTATTAATTTGTTACCAAGCCTCGTTTCCTGGGTCCTCCCTGCGTGGAGTTTGCATGTTCTCCCCATGTCTGCATTGGTTTCCTCCCACAGTCCAAAGACATGTAGGTTATGTGTATTGGCAATTCTAAATTGTCCCTAGTGTGTGCTTGGTGTGTGGGTGTGTGTGTGCGCACCCTGCGGTGTGCTGGCACCCTGCCCAGGGTTTGTTTCCTGCCTTGCACCCTGTGTTGTCTGGGATTGGCTCCAGCAGACCCCCATGACCCTGTAGTTAGGATATAGCTGGTTGGATAATGGATGGAATTTGTTATTCCATCCATTATCAAACACACTTCCAATTCAACATCGTAACATGCTGGGGATTATGGTGGCACAATTAGGGTGCAAGTAAGGAACCACCTGGGCAGAACTGCAGATCAAAGATCTTGTCAACTAAGCTTATGGCTCTAGAATCATTTATTGCAAGTACAAAGAAGTACACATATTTGTGTAACACAGTAATGCTAAAAAGGGTAAGCTATTAACAAATCTTATTATTATGCAGAGGATCTAATGGGAAAAAGAATCCCAAAGATCTTTACCGAGAAAATTACTGCACTTCAATTTGAAAATAATCCGTTTTGAAAGGATTACAATTTTCAGATGTCTGATAAAGCAGTAAAATTAGCTAAGCAATATGTCAAGTAAAGGCTGAATAAATCATGTTTAGAAGGTTTTGTGGCATGGTGACACAGTAGTTATCACTCCTGTTTCACAGCTCTTGGACACTGGGTTTTAATCTTAGGCCATTCACTATCTGTGTGTAACCTGTCTGTTCTTCCCATGTCTGTTTACTCATGGCTCTGGCTTTTTCTCCACATCCCAAATTCATACATATTAGGTTAAGTGTCATTAGCTAAATGTGTTTGTATGAATAAGTACAATTATGTACATAAGGGTATTGCGATGGACTGGCACTCCATCCAGGGACGGATGCTGAAAGAGATGGGTTCCGGTGAAAATTGCATTCACTGGCTTCAGTGAATGGATAGGTGTGTTGATTGTTTCAGACTAAACCTGAGAACATTTGGTTTAGAAGTCTGTAGAGAAATGTTGTGATTGATATCATAATCTGGATTCTGGTAAACACACAACCCCAAGTGAACACTCTTAAAAAGAGAGGAATGCTTCAGGATAGATATGGAAGCCATGAGACCATAAATTCTCAAAGTTTATTCTCAACTACAAACAAATAATTATTATTTTATATTGCCTTTCCATAGTGAAAGAATATCCCAAGGTTGTTTACAACTACAAAGATTAAAACACTGAGGTTATTCAAATTTTGACACAAATTTATATTGCATATTACATATGATACACTGTGTATCCGATTAGAAGCATAATGTGATCATGCATGTGGAACTCACAATAATCAATATTTGGTTATCCACATTGAGTGGAAATACCTGCTTATACATGATTTGGCATAGGCAGGAAGAGATACTGGATGTGTTTGTGGAATGGCATGCCATGCTTTCTCTGAACATGCCCAAAGTTTAGCTATGGTAACTGCTGGTAGTCTCTGACATGCCAGTCATCATCCAACTTTGTCCCAGATATGCTCAATGATGTAAAAATCCAGTGAACGTGTGAGCCAGGTAGGAGGTGCCACATTATGGTCATCTAGGAACTGTAGGACATTTTGTGCAATATATGTTCAAGCATTGCCATGTTGGAATATAGGTCCAGGGAACCTCTGAAGATAGGGTATGAGATCAGCTACCACCACCTCGGTGATATATTGCTGGGTGTTCAAGGTACCAGCAGGAATACAAAAAGATACCAAATGACACCCGCACACTATAACACCTAGTGCCAGGCCCATATGGTGCTTCAAAACACATGCCTCCGGGACCTTTTGCTGCTGTGTCTCCATACATGGATCTGTCCATCATGGTGCAGTAATTAAAACACAATGTAATGCCAGTCATCATGCCATTGTCAGAATTCTTGGCAATATTGCACTCAAAGGTGCCTATAGTCAAGAGTCAAATGTATCTGCATCAGTGAACAGCAAGGGAGAAGGCCCATTGCTGCAAATGGTGTTGAACAGTTTGTGCAGACAACCACTGACATGTGACAGACCCCAGATGTTGGGAAAGGGTCTGTAGCATGGCTGTGCAGTTCATTAATTACATGCACAAGGAATGCCTGTCTAAATGTGTTCTGTCCAACACAAGTGCCTAAGGTCTCCTATGAATAATTTCCGGAATTCTTCCTCACTCAAAGTCTAAGAGCTGGACATATGCTTGTTGTCCACTTCGTTGGGGGATGTTTTGGTCCATAAGAGTACACTAACTACTGGCAGTCACTCAACGAGGTTCCCTTTGTAGGCTCCTTTTACACTGATGGTGGAATGTCCAAGGAGTGTAACACACACATCATTGCATGCAGTATGTGCTATTCTAATGGCCAGCAGTGTATATTTTTGCATGTTGGATCACAGAAAGGTTGGTCAGTGTCACAAAGTGAATCAGTAAAGGTGATTAAATCACCCACCAAGGCATTTAAATTTCAGACCCTACACTTATGGACCTCAGTCAGGTGCATGGCACTCTGCATGTAAAGCTCTTTGTAATGTTGCTCACCACAGAGTGGGGAGCAAATGTACATTAATTTCTCTGCCTTCCCAAAAGGGCTTTTCATTTTGTGGTGATAAATCTAACACACTACTACAAGTACCAGACAGATTTCAGTAAAAATTCTCAGTTAAGCTGCTGACTCATTCTTCATGTCCAGTCAATATATTCTTTTGCTTTGTGGCTCAAAAGCAGCTGCTGATTCATAGTGTACACATTAAAAGCTGCAGTTCTTGGGAACAGTGGCGTAGGTGGGGTCACCATCCTTTTGGCCAGCTTTGAAGGCATAATCATTAGCCATACACTAAACTGAGCATTGGGGGCAATAATCAAAAAACTTTATTTTGTTTAATAATATTTCTGTAATGAATACTACCCTAAGGCATTTTACAAGTACAGATCTACAATAGAATTACATAAATGTTTTTTCTTTAACAAATGTAGCCTAAACAGGATAAAAGATGTACAGAAAGACACAGGCAGAGAATGAACCAGCAGCCTTTTGTTTTAAAATTCAGGCAGGATACCACCTTGGACAAGACGCAAGTGAATGTAGGTATGGTTATATGTACGAGTGTCCCAACTCTCTTCAGAATTAAGACCCACCTTGTGCACTATGCTACCAAGACAAAATCAAATTGGATAAATTGACTAGAAAATGCATAAAGTGATTTACTTAGCAATGGATCAATAACATATACTGCAGCCTTTTCTAGAGGACCCAATCACAAATCACAGAACAGAGAAATTAATATTTTTAGACTATATCTGTTTCCTTTCATAGAGAAAACAGTCACAGAAAAATCTGAAAATAATTAACCATATTTTGTATATAAAAATCAAGATTTTATTTTAGCCACATGGAACCTTGTCACAAATCACTTTAGAAAACAAGCATATTTACTTTTATAACACTTTTCAAAGAAAATGACAGAATCCTTGACAAAAGAAATAAAAAATGATCTACTTGTTTAATACAGGTTAACAACACAAGGTACCCATTACAATTTAGGGCCGTGAGAGGCAAATCCTGGCACCATCAAGCAGAAGGCAGGAAGCTAACCTGGACTGGGTGCCAGTCCATTATGAGCTCACTTGTCCACATTCTCACACAAGCAACTTAGACATTCTCAATTAACCAGGATGTCTCTTGTGATGTTAGAGGAACACACACAAAGACACAAAGAGATTGTGTATACTCCTCACAAACAGCAACTATGCACAAGATTCGACCCTGGACTGGACTCCTACGTACAGTATATAAAATTTGCACTCAGGTAGTTCATAACAATCAACGGAAAAAATTAATTATTTAAAAAGAAAAGTATAAAAGCATTTTTAAAAAAATGAATTTAACAGTGTGTCCTTTCTGTGGAATATTGGACAACTACCAGAAATGTCACAGTCTGTCGAGTCTATCAGATAATTGGACTGACAACCTGAATGCTTGGTTGCAGTCCACCAGGGTACATGTTACCAACCTGTGCACTTGTTTAGATGCATGCAGCCATAACATATGTTTCACAGCTTTTATTATAAATTCAGAAAGGTTTTCTATCTTGTATTTAATAAGGCACAGTGACCTTTACTAAAGTCAGGGGGTTCTTTCTTATTCTCTGTTATTTCTTTTGCTTTTTTTGAAGTATTTTTTAGTAAATGACAGTGATATCTAACACAGGCCTACGCACTTAAGTCAATAAGTGACTCTGACAAAGGATTTAATTTGAACACTGAGCAGTATTTTATTAATTAGTCTCTAGACATATTTCATAAACAATCCATTTAGGGAGATCACATTATCCCTATTAGTGTCATTTGGATTTGAATGATAGAGAGCAATTTGTAAATGAAAAGTTAACACATTTTCAACATTTAGCAAAAACATATGATATGAGGAAAAAATTAAGTAGGCTTAATGTATATGTAAGTATCCTATACGTATTCAGTATTACTTACAACTCTCAGTCCACGTAATAATGACAAAATATGCAATGAATGCGTCAATGACAAAATTGATTAATGCACATTAAATTGAAGGATTGACAAGCTCCTTAACTGCATTTTCTAACAAAGTTGCTGACAGTTCTTAGAATTTCAGCATTAGATTCTAAAATGGCCAAAATATATGGTGCATTGCTCTAGTCTCTCTTGGGGCTTCTCTTGGCTTCCTTGATGTACTGTTCTGTAAACTTTACCATGTCTGTCTGCTTTTATACAAAGGTGGGGAATTGATCCACTACATACTATGGAAGGGTTTGTAACAGAGCTTAATGTGCTGATTGACTGCTAGTCTGTCTTCCTCTGCCTCTAGGTACAGGTAAAGAATCATTTTATGTGGTGCTGTGAAGGGCTTTAGCCACTGCAAACTGTGGTACTATAGGGCTATTTTATATAGCACCTTTTAAAGTCATGCTATTCTTCTTCTAATGTACTGTTTTGTTTCTTGTTTTGGCAGTGTCTGCAGACTTTCCATATGGAGCACACTATCCAGCCTAATCTTCCCTTGGGAGTTACTTTTGTGGACGTGGCCCGGACACAGACAGGCAGACATGTTGTAATCCACCACCACACGTTTATTTACAATACTATATACAAGATTAAAGTGCACACAAACCCCAATAGTCTCCTAAGTCCTGGCCAATAGCACATCTACCTTCACTCTTCGGGCCGCCTTCACTCTCGTCTCCTGCTTTGTCCTGTTTCCACCCGACTCCAGCCTCGAATGAATGGAGGCGGCCTCTTTTATCCACACCCGGATGTGTTCCAGGTGCTCCCCGGCAATCACCCGCCGACACGCCCCTGTGTGGCGGAAGTGCCGCTATACTCCCGGAAGCTCTCCGGGTGTCCCTTCTTCTTTTCCCCCCAGCATTTCCTGGTGTGGCGGAAGTGCTGAGGTCCAGGGCTCCAAAGGCATCGGGGCACCCCCTGGCAATGAATAAAAATTGATTAGCTGATTTGAAATTACTTTTATCTTCATGTTCATTATGATATATACAGTGTTCAATCACTGTGTAGTATATTTCTAATGTTTTCTTTTCTACATCCATTTGTTTTTAGTGTTAATACACACGAGTCAATTCTCATTGACTAAAACTAACTGAAAAAATGCCCTTAATAGCAATAATGCCAGCATTGACTAGATTCTGATTTGGAATGTATGTCACTGTTTTTAAAGCACTTTTCATCCAACCATTCCCCTATACAACTTCAAACCCACATAACCAGTTAAAGTTATGCCAGGACCAAAATCAATCAGGGTACTATTGTGTCAGGTGCAAGGTAAAACCTACCCTGGATGCGGTGGCATTATATCACTGGGCACATTCATGCATACACCCACACTCAATCAATATGCACATCTTTTAAATGTGGGAGGCAGACAGAAATACCCAGAACTACCCACCCCCATATACAAGTACCCATTGATTTTAGAGCATTGCGGTTTCACCAATCCCCCGCCCACTAGGTAGCCTAAGTATTTTGCCTTGTGAAACCCAAAATAGCATTGCCGGGGATTGATACGGAGGCCAGCCTTCACTAGTGTTAAGAGGACGGCGTAAACGTGCAAGATATGTTCCTCCCAGGTGCTGGAATAGATGACAACGTCATCCAGGTAAGCGGCACAATAGGAGTGGTGGGCCTTTAGCACACTATCTACCAGACGCTGGAAGGTCGCTGGGGCTCCATGCAGACCATAAGGGAGGACCTTATATTGCCATGCCCGCTAGGGGTTCTGAATGCGTTTTTTTCTTTAGCGGATGCCGTTAAGGGAACTTGCCAGTACCCTTTAGTCATATCAAGAGTAGTCAGGTAATGAGCTGTACCCAAGCGTTCAATGAGCTCGTCTACTCGGGGCATAGGGTCGGCATCAAATTTGGAGACTTGATTAAGACATCTAAAGTAGTTACAGAATCTCCACGAGCCGCCGGGCTTAGAAACGAGGATGATGGGATTGGACCAGGGGCTGTGACTTTCTTCGATAATATCCATATCGAGCATTCTTTGCACTTCCAGCTCCACATCGGTCCATTTTGCCTCCGGGAGGTGATTGGGGCGTTCCCTGACCACCACCCCCGGGTCCGTCATGATGTCGTGCTCAATCCACAAGACGCGCTCCAGTGTCTCACTGACTACCTCCGGGACGGACAGGATCACAGACTCTAGCTCCTGTCTTTGGGGGACCGTCAAATTAGGACCGAGATTAAGGATTGTCTTAGGGAGAAAAGGGAGAGAGTGTTGGTCGCATGAGGGCGGTCTTCCCGGTCCCTCCAAGGTTTCAGCAAGTTTACGTGGTACACCCTCTCGCTCGGTTGACGATTCGGCTGTTTCACAAAATAGTCGACGAGCCCCTTTCTCTCCTTTATCTCGTACAGGCCCTGCCAATGGGCTATCAATTTGGAGTGGGAGGTAGGCACGAGCACCATCACACGATCCCCTGGCTGAAACTCTCGGAGGGTGGTGTTACGATTGTAGTTACGCCCCTGCACGGTTTGGGCCCGCGACATGTGCTCCTTTAGAAGGGGCTGAAGTTTATTCATCCTTTCGCACAGTTGCATGATGTACTTCAAAATATTGGTGGAGGGAAGCGCCTCCCCTTCCCATCCTTCTCTGACAATGTCCAAAATGCCCCGGGGTTGACGGCCATATAAGAGTTTTAAAGGGGAAAACCCCGTGGAGGCTTGAGGCACTTCCCGATAGGCAAAAAGCACAAGGGGTAAAAGTTGGTCCCAGTTCTTACCGTCCACGTCATCTACCTTGCGGAGCATCTGTTTGAGCGTTTGGTTGAACCGCTCGACCAACCCGTCCGTCTGGGGGTGATAAACTGAGGTTTCCAGATGCTTAAAATGGAGTAATTTGGCAATCTCCCTGAACGTATACGAAGTAAAGGGGGTACCCTGGTCCGTGAGGACTTCTTTGGGTATACCCACTCTGGAGAACAGGGCTACCAATTCCCGTGTGACATTTTTCGTGGTAGCGGAGTGCAAGGGAACCGCCTCTGGGAATCGAGTCGCATAATCCACCATGGCCACGTGTCAAAGGCACCAGGGGTCCTACTAGATCGACTCCGATCCTTTCAAAGGGAATATCAATGAGGGGGATCGGGATGAGAGGAGTACTGTCAAACCGGGGTATCTGACACAACTGACAGTCGGGGCACGACTGGCAGAAACATCGGACCACCTCGTTAATCCCGGGCCAATAAAACCAGAGTTTTATCCTGTCCAGCATTTTCTCAGCCTTGACGTGGGCGCCAAGGAGGTGGGTGTGAGCCAGCTCACAGACCTCCCTCCAGTAGGTCCATGGGACTAGCAACAGTTTCCGCGCCTCGCCTTTGTCATCCACGACTCGATACAACAGATCATTGTCGAGGACGAAGTAGGGCCCGGGTGGCATGGGAGCATCTGGCAGATTGCCATCTACTGAAACAATAGCATTCCGGGCAAACTTTAGAGAGTCGTTATTCCATTGCTCTTGTTTAAATGATGCTGGGGTGGACTTAAATTGAAAATCGGCCTGGTTTAAAGGATCTGCTAGAGCCGGAGGGTTGTCAACAACCGGTCCAGGTTGTACTTCCGGGTACTTTCCGTTGAACAAAAATACACCCCCCTAGATCCCAGCATCATCATTAGCCGCCGAACTGCACGGCATGGGAGCCACAGGGACGGTGCCCTGCCCACCCATAGTGAAACCCAACTCGGCGGCGGGAGTGGCGGTTATTCTACCGCATTCAGTTTCAGACCATTCTTGTCCTAAGATAACTGGAAAGGGTGGATCAGGTAACACAGCCACTGAGAGGCGTCTCGGTACACCCCTCCAGGTTATGTAGCAGCTAGCGGACCTATACAACTGGGTCTTACCGTGTACACATGTCACCCTTACATGCTGGGGCAGCCACTGTCGCGGTAGAATAAATTCGCAAGCAACAATGGTATTGTTACTCCCGGAGTCGAAAAGTGCCACCACCGAGTGCCCATTAACCAAAACCACTCCCGTGTTAGGGTCAGCCAGGGAATTAGACAAAGCACAATACCTTTCTCCTCTGACCCAGGTGCAGTCTATCAATTCCACGTTCTGTGGACAGGCGGGCAGGGTGTGCCCGACTTCGCCACACTTGAAACAGCAGGGCAAAGCCGGGAGTCTCACTCTTGGTTTAGCTGGAGCCTCTTGCGTGCTGCGGTGGGGCTCAGTGACAGCGACACGCCCCTGTCAGCCACCGCGAGAGGTTGTGAACCCGGGAGAGGGCATCGGCATTGGCTTGAAGGGGACCTTGATGATTAGCAACGGTAAACTTGTAAGACTGCAGGTCTAAAAACCACCTGGTGACTTGGGGGTTTGACTCTTTATGAAGTGCCATCCACAGTAAGGCAGCATGGTAACTAGAGTGAACTCGCGACCCAACAGATAGTACCTCAGATGAGTCACCGCCCACTTAATAGCCAAGGCCTCTCTCTCCACAGCCGCATACCTGGTCTCCCGATCCAACAATTTCCGGCTAGGGTAGAATACGGGGTGTTCGACACCATCGATGCTCTGGCCTGTGTCCGAAGCATCTGTCTGGAGAATAATAGGTAAAGAAAAGTCAGGGGTTTTCAGAATAGGTGCCGAGGTCAGGGCCTTTTTTAGGTCACTAAATGCCTGTTCTGTCTTGTCATCCCATGCCACATATAAAGGAGCCTGTTTCTTTGTGAGATTAGTCAAGTGCGCTGCCCTTGGGCACGAACCGGCAGTAATACCCCGCTAACCCCAAGAAGGCTTGCACCTGTTTCTTGGTAATCGGACGGGGCCATTCCAAGATGTCTTTTATTTTGGAACATTGTGGTTTTACTTGTCCTCGCCCCACTAGGTAGCCTAAATATTTGGCCTCCTGTAAGCTGAAGAAACACTTGCGGGGATTAATGTGGAGACCGGCTTTCGCTAGTGTCAAGAGAACCCTAAACACCTGCAATATATGTTCCTTCCAGGTGCCAGAATAAATGACCACGTCATCCAGGTAGGTGGCACAATAGGACTGATGGGGCCTGAGCACTCTATCTACCAGACATTGGAAGGTCGCAGGTGCCCCGTGCAGTCCAAATGGGAGGACCTTATATTGCCAATGTCCACTAGGGGTACTAAAGGCAGTTTTTTCTTTTGCAGATGTCGCTAAGGGAATTTGCCTGTACCCTTTGGTCATGTTAGGAGTAGTCAAATATCGAGCCATACCCAACCTCTCAATAAGGTCATCGACCCGAGGGATTGGGCAAGTGTCGAATTTGGAGACCTGGTTCAGACGTCTAAAGTCATTGCAGAATCTCCATGAGCCATCTGATTTGGAAACGAGGACGATAGGGCTGGACCATGGACTGTGACTTTCTTCCATAATGTCCAGGTCCAACATCTGCTGGATTTCCAGCTCCACTTCTGCGCATTTGGCCTCTGGGAGTCGATAGGGTCTTTCCCTGACTACCACCCCGGGTTCTGTAATGATATCATGTTCAATCAGCAAAGTACAGCCAGGTGATTCGCTAACTACATCAGGGATGGCTAATATGGTTTGCTCTAACTCCTGTCTCTGTTGGATTGTCAGCTCTGGACCGAAGTTAAGAGCCGACTTGACTGTGAAAAGGAGAGGACCATCCCTTAGTGCGGAGTTACCTCCCTGATTCTCCACGGCTTTAATAAGTTCACATGGTAGACCCTCTCACTCGGTCGACGATTTGGTTGTTTCACCAAATAATCAACAAGCCCTTTTCTTTCCTTGATCTCATAAGGGTCCTGCCAATGAGCTAATAACTTGGAATGGGAGGTGGGAACAAGCACCATTACCCGATCTCCAGGGTGAAATTTCCAGAGGACTGAATTCCGGTTGTAACACCGTGCTTGCGCTGTTTGAGCACGTATCATATGTTTTTTTAGAACAGGTCGAATTTTAGTTAATCTATCGCGCAGCATATTCTAATGCATTAGTAGAAGGAGGGTGTTCGACTTCCCTCTCTTCTTTTACTATGTCCAAAAGTCCCCGGGGTTGGCGTCAATACAGGAGCTCAAAAGGGGAAAAACCCATGGAGGCCCGAAGCACATCCAGGTAGGCAAAAAGCACGAGAGGTAAAAGGTGGTCCCAGTTCCTACGGTCCGTGCTGACGACTCTGCACAGCCTCTGTTTAAGTGTCTGATTAAATCTCTCTACCAATCCGTCAGTTCGCGGGTGATAGACAGATGTTTTGTGATGGTTAACACGGAGTAACTCGGCCACCTCCCTGAATGTATCTGAAGTAAAGGGAGTATCTTGATCTGTAAGGACTTCTTTAGGTATTCCCACTCTAGAAAAAAGGACTAATTCCTGTGAGATACTTTTTGTATTAGCGGATCGCAACAGAACTGCCTTTTGGGTATTGTGTTGCATTATCAACCATGACCAATATATATTTATGGCCACAGGTCGAGGGCTCCAGGGGTCCAACAAGATCGATACCGATCCGTTCAAAGGGAACATCAATTAGGGGAATTGGAACAAGAGGAGAGCGGTCCCTCCAAGAAATCTGACGTATCTGACACTCCAGGCAGGACTGGCAAAAACGTCTGACCTCCTCGTTTATTCCAGGCCAACAGAAACGGAGTTTAATTCTCTCTAGTGTTTTTTCAGCCCTGAGATGGGCGCCTAGGAGGTGGGCATGAGCTAGTTCGCAGACCTCCCGCCAGAAGGTCTTTGGTACTAGCAACAATTTCCGAACCTCACCCTCGTGACTAGCGACTTGATACAACAGATCGTTGTCCAAAACAAAGTGCTGCCGGTGTCAAACAAAGCAACAACCGTATGCCCATTCACCAATACCACTCCCAAATTCAGAATCGCCAGAGGATTAGACAGAGCACAATACCTCTCACTGGTGGCCCAACTGCAGTCCATCGGTTCCATATTCCCCATGTTTAGAGGACAGGCTGGCAGCAGATGTCCGGCCTCACCACACTTGAAACAGCGCGGTGCGGTCGGCTTTTCTCTGAGCTTGGAGGAGGCTTCCGCAGCGCGGTGGGAGGACTCAGGGGTAACAGCGCGTTCCTGTCGAGCACAGCGAGCTGGCGTTTCCGATCCCCCAGTTTGGTGCACTGCGAGTTTATGCTCCAGGACCTTCATATCCTTATAGGGATGTCTTCGGACCTGCTGGGCGAGATAACTAGGCATGGAATTGACTAAACCTTCACACGTGACTTGTTCAACCACTCGGCGTGCCTGGGGTCCTTCTAGCCTTAGCCAATGGCCCATCTTGCCCCAAAATTCAAAGGCTTGGGCTCGGGCAAGGTGATCAGGGTCGAACTGCCAATTTCTCCATTCACTCGCCTGCTGGTCTAATGTGATGCCATAGCGGCTGAGTATTTCAGCTTTTAGGAGGTCGTAATTCGCGGCTTCCTCCTCGGGGAGATCGTAATAAGCCCGCTGCGCGGCCCCCTTCAGGTACGGCACTAATATGGACGCCCACTTCGTCCGCTGCCACTGATTCCGGGTAGCGGTGCTTTCAAAAACCCCCAAATACGATTCAATGTCGTCCACCTCCGTGAGTGGAACGGTAGGAGGAGGTAGAGGTCAAGGTGGATTGGGTCTTACCGCTTCTGCCGAGGCCAACTGGGCTTTGGTATCCTCCAACTCATGCTTTGTCGTGGCTTGTTCGAGCTGCAGAGCTTGGATTTGTGCTGCCATTCCTGTCAATACAGTGTTGAGGTCCTGTCCTTCAGACATTTTACGGACTTTTCTGTATCCTGCTGGCTACGCCAATGTAATAAAGAGACACAACACTTATAAAGGTTTGGGGTTTTCCGGCACCGTATACTGCAACAAGATGAGTCAAAGTAGGTTGATACATAAGATGTAGATCTAACAGAGACTGCCGGAATGGGGGAAGATTTATGATGAGGGACCGGAAATGAAGAGTGATGCATGCTGGGAAGGAACCAAGATGGATTCTGGGGTTGATGACGTCATCAGGACTCGACGGAGGGAGGGCAGAAGTGGTGATGCGTGTTCAGGAATTCATAGCAGGATCATGGCGATGGTGCGTCTTTTTTTCTGCAGAATAAGAGAGAGAGGTTAGTACTCTGGCATGTGCTTTCACGCTACTGTTTAGGTCCTTCCGCGGCCCCCTACTCGCCCGTTCGTGACAAAATATATATATACATAGTACCATATCATCTGTGTATAGTGAATTTTTCTGTTCAAGTCCTTCTCTGATAATCCCCTTTATCTCATAAGCATTTTGACAGTGAACTGCCAGTGGCTCAATGACGATTACAAAAAGCAGTGGCGACAAGGGGCATCCTTGTCTATTACCACTTTCTAGTTTGAAGTAGTTAGACTTTGTGGGTGAAAATATTACATTAAACAGGTGTTGAAGATTGGAAGCTGTCTGCTTTTAATAAATACAGTTTGGTCTTTTGATATTACTAAAGGAAGCACTTACTCAATCCTTCTAGCTAGGACTTTGGAGAGTATCTTAACATCATTATTCAGAAGTGAGATTGGTCTGTATGATGCTCATTGTAATAAGTCTTTATTTTGACTAAGAAAGATGGTAATTAATAAAGGAAGTAATGAAGGAAGTAGGATGTATAATTACGGTACCAGTATAATTACAAGCCGATGCAAAAGCACATAAGATCTTCTTTGCAATGCCAGAACCGGATGCCATTCACAAATATATTTCAAAAAAGTGTTGAGATCAGTTTTCTTAGCTCTTTTTCTGCTTCCTCTGTAGAAGCAAAAATGTAAAGCTTGCCTTGAATGTCCACTTTCAGTTTGGTAGGATATTAGAGGCTTTATCTGATCTCAGGCTTCCATAAGCACTGTTTCATGTTATAAAATGTGGCACGTTTAGCAGCTGTTGAGGGTAAGAAATCAGGAAAAATACGAATGTGGTTATTTTCAAATATAATCCCTTGTTTCAGTCTGAGAAGTAACATGATACGTAATTTAAATTGTAATTTTTTAAAATGCATAATGAGAGTCCTAGGTTTTGAAGTATTCAATCCACATATGCGGTAAAGCTGCTGTTATCTCAGTGTCTGACTTGAAGTCTTCTCTGATTATTTTAAAGAATAGTTCAGCGACAAATTTCACTGGGTTAGACATTCACAATTCTCAGGGAGACCTTTTATTCTGATATTATTTCTTCTGTATCCATCTTCCAGTGTAGCTAGTCTGTTTCCATTGCTTCTCTGTCAGTGGTAGATGGCAGTTGTTCAGCTATTTCAATATGAATCGTGAATGTTTAACGTCTTCCAACTGAGTGCCAAGTGCTCTAAGTTTATTCTCAAACCTAGACATATTTTATCCTGTATTTTTTCCTCAATTTTTTGTAGCTTACCTTTGAAGGTTGCCTCAAAGTGATTATTTAAATGTTTTTCGTGGTTTTTAATATCCTGAAGCCGCTTCTCATTTGTCTTGTGTATATCCTTTATTTCTTTCTTTATATCATTCTTGAGCTTATTTATGTCTTGAGTGGTAGCCTTTGCAGCAATCATTACCTTTAGTTCAGACAGATCATTTCGTTCTTCTCCGTGCTCTGTGGGTGAAGTGGCAGGCACAGTTGGAGTCGATGTTCCTGGCTCACAGGGAGTAGTTGATAATGCGAATGGTAAAGCCATTTAAATCGATGAGTTCTCTTAGCCCGATTCACTTGCACATCCACTCCAAATTTCACCTTCAGCTGGAGTTGATGCAGCAGTGTCAGGTCCCGGGAAATCTGTGATTTTGCCTATCTGTTCCAGGTCACTCTCTAGCAGACCATGCATTGAGTTTGGACTTGATGCCTGTCTAGGCTTGGATGAAGCTAGAGCTATCTTTTCTGTTACTTTCTGAGCCCTTTTTCTTCTGCTTATGTTAATATATGCTTGCATATACTAATTGAACCTCCGCGGGTTGAGTAAATACAGGATACCTCGGGATGATAAAAAAAGAGAAAAAACTAACACCGCTGCTAAGACAGTTCCACTTCAGATGTCTATCTCCCATAGCAGACAAGACAAACCAACCCTTTCTATAGGCTCTCCTGCTCTAGATAATGCAATGTCAGCTCTTTCTTTTTGGTGATTTATCCCTGGCTGATGTAACTTGTCAAGCAACCTTGCAATAGCAATGCGAGTGCAGTTGACCACTCCAATTAATTTTATGTTTTCCAGTTCAACTACGGTGTAAGGAAATCTTACATATTTGAATGACAAGTGGGTAACAACATCCCATACAGCTGGCAGTGATTCAGTGATAATTGTGAAATACCCGATCGGTCAGCAAGTTCAAATTGAAAAGCTCCTGTGGCTAAAAACTTGAGGGTGGACAGAACTTGCAAAGGAGCAGGTACAGCACAATTCCTCAAAGTCTGCCTTTTTAAAGCCGGTGTCAGTTCAGCACACAGCGCCAAAAGGATAGCTCTTGGACATCAAAATTGGCTTAGAAGCCTGTCATCATCATATGCGCTGTCTTCTAATTCTTCCATTTACAATGTCTTCTAACAACACTAAAGTAGCTATGGTATTTTGAATAGTTTGACCATTCTGTGCACCATTATATTGTGACAGAATGATTAAAATCAAGTGAATTGAATTTGTAAACAAAATGCAATTAATTTTGGTGTATTGGATAAATCATGTGTCATGGGTGCAAATCTTAAAAAGAAAGAGACACCATACAGAAACTTGCATATGCAATGGATTGAGCTGGTGTGAGAATGTGTGTATGTGGCTTTACACCAAGTTTAGTTTTTATACATCACAATGTGAGTGTGGAAATGGGCATGCACAACATTTTTGTGCATACGCACCATTTCTACATAAGGCCCCTGGTCTTCCTATGAGACTGTTTTCTAGCATATGATGATTTTGGGAATGGGCATGGTACCAGATACCATGAGCTTTATCAAGGGAAGCAGCCTCTTTACATGTCTGTGCTGTCTCAGGAAAAGCAATGAATCAATTTGGTGGTGGAGTCCCAGTAAGAATACTGATAGGATTCTGTAATTTTGTATTGGTGCAGGTTTATGTGTATGTGCCTTGTACTTTATAGAAAAGATATGCATCACTACTCCTCGTACTCAAATGGTGGATGCACCAAGAAAGAATGACACCACATTTTTGTGATTCTTGTATTCACAATACAGCTGCTGTCATGTATTTTCTTGCAGGTAGAGCAAAATAAGGTTAGGTAACTTGCTCAAGGTCTCACGCAGTACTTTGAATATGGAAATTAAACCAAGAGCCTTGTGCTTTAGAGTCCTGCTCCTTAGAAACTTCACTGCCCATTGACAATTAATGTAATTTAAAATCATCAGAAACCACTCTAAACAGGATATCAGACCCTTAAGTAAAAAAAAAATGTTTGCTTTAAATAGTACCTTCCAATATTTAAAACTTTTGCAAAGTACAGTACTTCCAAAAGAGGATTTACACATTTAATCACTTCTATTCACTCACTCTTTTTCTGAACCTATTTCTTTCTTTAATGGAAGATTTTAAGTCACAACACTGATATGAACACTACTGTAGCAATTCAGAGAGGGGTCAAAAGCACATTTGGAACAAGATCAGTAATTACAATAGTAACTCAGTTTCTATTTTTGTACTGTTGCCTATGCAGAACCACTTGTGTGTGAAATAGTAATGTGACTCACAAAGTGCATTTTAGTTAGTATCCTTCATATATGGCACAAGAGTGATAAGAGTCAAAAACTTATTGTAGTTCAGCACTGAAAACAGAAAAAAGAAGAATAAAATGAAAGAAAGCTATAATCATGTAAATACTGAAGACATCCTAAAACAGAATAAAACAATAAACTGAAAATATAAATATATTATCAATATTAACAAAAAGCAAAATTACAAAAATACAATTATTTATTTTCCATGTAAATAAGAAATGCAAAAAAATCTTAATCTGATTAGAAACAGTCCAAAAATGACAACTCATTTCACTTGTCTTTTATACTCCAATCACTTCACATCTACTCATTACTCCAGATGATTCTTTTTGCCTTCTTTTTGGTCGACTTACGCCTGACAAGAAGGTGCATGATCGCCTCCTTCTATACTTTAATGTACAGTAGAAATGGTGGATTCCGATTTTAGTCTTCAGAAATTCAGTCAAAGGCAGACTGACACTTTCTTCCCTTTCCTTGGCTTCTAGAATACAGGATCCGCTGTTAAAACAACTCCTGCACTGTCCATTATTCACCTAAACATTCTTTCATAGTTCTATGAAATACTTGTTACATTCCATTAGCACATGGCTCACTGTATCTGGTACCATAAACGAGCCACACTTACCACCATTATGTTTCTCAACAAATGAGTTTTGCCAACCACATTTCCACCTTTCTATTTCCATCCATAATGCATCTAAACTTCCACAGTTTAGACTTATATCAATCATAATACCACCTACCATTCCTGCTCCGATCCCATAATCACTGTTATTCCCAAACATTTACATTTTTGATTTTATTTCTTTCTTTCCGAGATTCACCTCCAAATCACCTAAATGTTTCTTTATTAAAAACATTAAAACTTTCATCACCAAAAACTCTGCATGGACAGGTACCCAACAAAACTTGACAAATATACCCAAAATCTCCATTTCATATATAATCAAATATACTTCTATCTATAAGTCTTGCCTACATAGTTGACATGTCTTTAGACTCTTTAATATAACATCTATGCAATCACTTAGCTGCTCCTTTTAAATTATCTCCCACATCCCCAAAGATCTGCATGCTAGATTAATCCAATAGAGTCTGGATGCAGACCTTCAGTGACAGCAGCCAGACCCTTCTCAATTAATATCAATTCAAACCTGACTGTATGTGAGTATGGGTGTGTGCATGAATAAACCCAGTGATAGATGGGACCTTGTTTTAAGTGGGCTTGAGAATGTTATTTTAAAAAGTGTCTCGTAATGGAATTACCAATATTGCAACAAATATTTTTTGTGCAAAATATCTCCTATAGTGTGATATGTTGCAAACAGCTAATTGATCCACAGTATTTATGCTATGAGTGGCATTCATTGTTGAAGTGGTTTAAGCCATTATGATGAATCAGATATTCATTGGTTCAATGAAATTTCTGCAAAGATATAAATAAAATATATTATTACAACACAGCCTGCAGCCTTTTTTCAGGAGATATACAGACATAGGTATGAGTAATATTAACAGAAGTGACTGTCACATTAGTTATGGATCTTAACACAAAATAGTGTGGAAGAGAAGCATAAGCCTTCTTTACATGGTAATCTCTATGGTCCTGTCTGGGAATGGAAAATCTTTTTGTGCAGTTTATCTGAACTCTCTGCTTCACTAAATTTTCTAGGATAAGGTGATGTAAACGGCATATTGGTATTTCCTATCACATAAACCACCAAATTTAGAAAAGTTAGAAGAGTACATCTAAAGTGCTTATTAAAACCATTTTAACTACTAAGTTAGAAGAGGCCAGACAGACCACAATAAATAGTTGGGACACCACCCTGGTAATCCTGTATAACTGAAGTTTGGAAAACAAAGAAAAAAACGCAGTAATTGTGGCGACATCTTCTCAGATGCAAGTTCCAAATTTAAAGCTGCTTTAGCGTTGTTACTCTCACTGCACCACTCAGTATTTATCCTACTGTATCTGACTGTGGAATCACAGCTCTACAGCAGCTGATCGGTAAGAGAATTATCGTTATACAGCATCAAGCACACGCTGCCTCAGCCATGCGCACAGTCTGTTTGAACTTCCTACATACAAGAAACACTTCAGAGCCTTTCCTGTAGGGACTTGGTGGTTCAGAAACAGTTTCATCCCAAGAACTATATACGCACTCAATCAATCCATTAAGTGCTCCTGGTAGAACTGTTTGTAGTTATAAGTACAATTACCACACTGTAAACTTGCGATACAGTTATAATATTGCACAACCTGAGCCACTTTATAAAGTGCGTATTTACATATGATGACGACTGGCTTCTAAGTCAATTTAGATTTCCAAGCACCATCATTTTTAAGATGAAATGCAGCAAAGTATGTTTATTACATTATACAGATAACATTTTAACATCATTTAAATAATCTACATTGTTAATAATTAAACATGTGAGGACACTGTGGATAGCGATAGCAATGAGCTAGCGCAACGTTTAGGGATTGTTCCTGCCTTGTGCTGTATGCTTGCTGGGGCTGGAACGAACCTGGATGGATAGATGGGTAGAATAATAAAACATGTATTATGATAAGATATTTCAATGTTCCTTAAAAATTTTGAAGAATCGGCGTTCTCAGCTTACAGATGGCTTTATATCTATTACAGAGCTGACTGTGTGGCGTTTAGTTATTTGGAGAAAGAAAAGGAAGGGCAGGAATTTGGGGTTAGTAAATTTGAAAGACACAGTACTGCTGCAATAAATTATTTCATCAAAGGTCCCGCATGGCACAGCAAGCATCTTGCGAGAGGCTGGAACAATCTCTGGACAGGGCACCACTTTGTCACTATCACTGCGCCACCGTGTTCCCATGTTTAATACATGCTTTAATTCCTATCATCATGAAAATGATGTAAGTGTACATCTTAGTATTTAAATTGTTTACCGAGCTGTGATATCATAAATGCAATGTATTCTGTGTCCTGTCGAAGGAAGAGAAAGCCCATTTAAGAAGCATGTAGTCATTCACATACATTTTTTATTTCTGGCACTGTGCAACTTTCTGAACTTGAGCTTTCCAGTTTCTCCAACAGTCTATGTCACTCAATCAACTTCCTTTTGTTGTTTATACCTCTGTTTAAACCAACAAATACTTGTTTTTCCTTGCATCCACTTGGTACTCGGTGAAATTCTTCTATTTTCCCCCTTGCTTTTGTCTTTTCACAGAACGCTAAACTTAATGGCTATTTATATTGATTTGCATATTGAAAGAGGCGTAATTCTGGGAGGAGACGGGGCAGGATGGCAAGCATGTGCGTTACTTTTCATACGTACGTCATGTTTTAGTGTGAATTCTATGCACAGCATTATGCATGAGGTTTCTGGTCTGCACAGGGAGGAAGAGAAAAGGCATTAGCACAAAGCACCAGCCCCAGGAGCAGCAAGCAATCACAATCACTAAATCCCTTAACTTCCTTAGGGTTGCATTTTATTCCAAAAAAACCATGTCAAAAGCCTTGCATTTTTTTAATATAAAAAAATTACATCTTTATTAAATCTGAAAAGTACAATAATGATACAAACAATAATAGTAATAATAAATAAACATAATAATATGAAATGAACAAGAAAAATTATAACAGTAATAATAATAATAATACAGCTATGATGCCAAAACAGTATATAATCTCAAAATGAGTCCTTTGTGTGGCAAATCTTAAAGGACATTGAAGGCCGTAAGGCTACTTCAAAGTTGGGACAATAATAGGGTGCTTCTTTTCTGATTTTCTTTCCAGATTTATCAGTTTTTGAACAGCACACTTCACAGGTACGAGTTGGATTTTGTTTTTTTTTCTGTTGGAGGTATATAATCAATAAAATCTCTACCAATAAGATTCTTTTCTTGATGTGCAATGTGCTGGGTCGACCGTGTCTCTAAAGTGGTAGTGTGGATAATGGATGTGCAGCAATGATTTGTTCTACAAGCTGCCATGTAAAGTTTGCACGAGATACAGTTTCAGCAGCTTTTTGTTTGTGTAACTCAAATGCATTCTAAATGCACTGTTCCGCCAGATGACAAAATATCTTTTTGTAGTATTACTTTTGTTCCCTCTGCATAACGGGATAGAAAGTCAATTTTTAATCCATAAGATCTATGCTGCCCATTGTGCTATTGTAGTCAACCTGCTTGTTGCCTTTTGCTTGTACAGTGGCGGTAGCTGCATTGTGTACAGTGCTAAGAACACAAACATATTTCTTGTCTTTCCATTTCAGCACAAGTACTTTTCTCTTTTGCCAAGCTACTAGCATACCTTGCTATAATTTAACTCTGCCAAAGTCTTCAGGCATGCCATGATAGTTGGGACACACTGTTCCATATGCATCAATCTTTCGTAGCTCTTGCAAAGTATAAAAATTGTCCATGGATACACAGTATTCTTGATTCAGCAGAGCATCTGTCATCCTGTTTTTAATTCACAAAGCTCGTAAAACATTATGCCAAATATTGCTCTTTTTGACATGATGTACTGTATCCGTGACAGTGTGCTCTTATTAGCCATAAGATTTTTATGTAAACATGTAAACATTCCGAAATTTGCCAACAGTGGTATGGTATATCTCAAAATTTTTTTCAGTTTGGGTGCAGGATGGGTATTCTCATCAAAGTCTTCATTCTTGGTAAAGTGAACATATTTCATAATCAGTAAAAACCTACATTCAGACATGATTTCTCCAAAGAACGGTGTTGCCAAAATTTTATTCTTGGACCAATACCATCACTGGACACTTACTGCAAGCCCTTGTAACCTAACACACATTCTAGATACTTGAGTAATTTATTTTCTGGTTTTAGTGCAGCCAAAGTTGACAACATTTCAGTCCAAGATGAAAACAAAGTAGAGCTTGGACCAGGAGATAAATAGACAAAGGGTAGAAAAAAAATAATTGTCACACAAACAAGAATAACAAAATTGTCTATGCCAAAAACTAAGGTTAAACATGCAAACAAAACCAAAACAGTATTTTAAAACTAGACATCAAAAACTGAAGCTGATAGTTCTATCTAACTAAATTTCCTTACTCTATTATAAAATATAGTGTAGATTTGTAGTTGTATTAAGTTCGTCCAAAGTTTGGATGCAGGCTTATGCATGCCACCATCTTAAATATGGACATATCAAGTACCTTAACACATACCTCCATGGAACAAGAGTCTAAAATAGTGACAATTTACAGAAAAAAACATAACGGAGGAAAAAACAATAAATAATAATTACAATTAATATAATGACAAAGAAAATTGCATAAAAAATGCTTTTTTTTGTTTTCTGGGCATGCATTTGTTTTGCCCCTTTGGTTTTGGTCATAATTACTCCATACTACGTTTTAATTATTCCATACTACATTTGATAAATCTTTTATGTGTGTTAAAGAAAAAAATATCTCTATCTCTCCATCATTCAGGATATTTTTGGGCCAATCATTACACCTTGAAATGATGTAGCACGAGGAAATATTGAATATTCATTTTTATAGAAAATTAGAATCCTTAAAAAGCATTTCATAGTAAAAATGTATCATTTAAAAGACTAAAATAGGGGTTTAAAACTTTCAAGCAGTGCAGCACATCTAAAAATTATACTGTATAAATTATGAAAATAGCCAAAATATAACATATTAATGAAGGACATTTAGAAGGAGAAAGTAGCTGTTCCACTGGGCCTGGTAATTTTGTCATGATTAACATTTTATATAATTTTTCCTAATTTCTCTGTGTGATTTGTAAATTATGTTATACATCCTTTAGGGGGTTTTAAGAGAGTCAATTTCTGTTATGGTCGTTTATGCTGGAGTAAAGTGAGCTTCTTTTTCTATTATGGAAATGTTTTCTTTTAAATGAATAATTTGTTTATTAATGATTCAGATATATGTTTGGAAACAATCTTCTTAAACACATATAATTAGGAAAAGCAGGAAACATGAATTTGCACTTAAAGGTCAATACATGTGAATCTGTAAAGGCAAGTTAATGCCTAATATACTTTATTGGCATAACAACATCCACAGGAAAGCTGCATTAAATTTTTTGGAGTGACTATCACTGATAAATAGAAGTGAGTACAACACATTTCTGCTCTTATTATGAAGAGTTCCCAATGCATCTACCTCTGAAGATGTCTGTATAAACCACAGATTTTTCATCTATTTTCACTAACTTCTACTGGTACATGATAGAGTCTTACTTCACTGGATGCATAAAATCCTGATATGGCATCTACTCAACACAAGATAATACTAAACAATAAATAGGGTGGTGAAGGCAGCACTGAATAGAACAACAGACTCCAGTGAACTTTGTTGACAACTGGATTTTTTGTACCACACCCCATTTAATATAAGCATATATTTAAGTGAAGTTGCAACAATGGATTATTAAAAGCATAAGGAAAAAGACTGAAGGTAAGGGTGGGTGATGGAATGGTCCTTACGGATGATGCTGCAATTGTGACCTGCTAGGCTAGCTACTTTGAGAAGATGTTTAAAGTTGATCCTCCGGCTAGGACATTGGACATCTCTGGGTCCACGGTTCTTGAGGCTGATCCTCTAATTAGCTGTGAACAACCCAATCTCACTGAGATTTCACAGGTGGTGAACCAGCTGAGGGTAGGGAAGGCTGCAGGCATTTGTGGTATCTAGGGTGAGCTTTTTCAGGCTGGTGGGCCTTATCAATAAGGTTTAAACAATTTAAGATGTTGAAGTGATCCTTCCAAAATTCTCTGAGGGTCAGGCTTGTATTTTCGGTTACTTCAAAACACCTTTGAAACAAGGCCTTCGTGTACAGCTTTTTAAAGTTGGAAATTACTTGCTGGTCCATGGGCTGGATAAGTGGTGTGGTGTTGGGAGGAAGAAACTTGACTTTGATGAACTGAAATTCCTCCAGCAAATCGTCCTCAAGCCCTGGAGGATGCGCAGGAGCATTATCAGGGACGAGCAAAACCTTGAGTGGCAACTTATTTTCGTGAAGATATTTCTTCACTGAGGGGCCAAAAACTTCATTGACCCACTCGATGAAAAATTGCCGTGTTACCCAGGCATTGCTGTTGGCCCACCACATCACATTCAGTTGTTTTTTCTGCACATTCCCCCTCTTGAAAATTAATGGATTTTCTGAGTGGTAGACAAGCAACGGCTTGATTTTACAGTCTCCACTTGCGTTGGTGCAGAACAAGAGGGTAAGCCTATCTTTCATTGGCTTGTGGCCAGGCAAAGATTTCTCCTCTTGCGTTAAGTAGGTCCTCTTAGGCATTTTC
Organism: Polypterus senegalus; assembly: GCF_016835505.1. Classification (NCBI taxonomy): domain Eukaryota; kingdom Metazoa; phylum Chordata; class Cladistia; order Polypteriformes; family Polypteridae; genus Polypterus; species Polypterus senegalus. The sequence continues at coordinate 111,001,757 of NC_053166.1, forward strand.
TTCCAAAAAAGACCTGTTTCATTACAATTAAACACTTGCTGGGGAATAAACCCCTCACTAGTAATAAATTGTTGGAACTCTTACCCAAATTTATCAGCAGCATCTGTATCAGAGCTGGCAGCCACCCCATGTCGCACAACACTGTGAATACCGGTTCTCTTTTTAAATTTTGCAAACCATCCATGGCTTGCCTTAAATGCCTTCTCATCTTCAGCCCACGTACCTGGTGTTTTTCGGAGAAGGTCCAAGTACAGCTTCTTAGCCTTAGCGCAAGTGATAGCTTCCGACACCGAATCGCCTTTTAACTGCTTCTCGTTAATCCACACCAACAACAGCTTCTCAACATCTTCTAGGAGTTTTGGATGGAGCTTGGAAGTCACGGTAACTCCTTTGGCCACATCAAGTTTCTTAATTTCTTCCTTCTTCTTCAGAATAGTGCAGATCGTCTATGTCGAACGGCCGTAAGTCTTTGCCAGTTCCGTCACTCTTACACCACGCTCATGTTTATCTATTATTTCTTTCTTAATTTCAACGGCCATGGCTTCCTTTTTTTTCTTTGAGGCAACAATCTTCTTGAGAGGCATTGTGGAATACTGTAATTATTTTCACGTTAAATGCAGGCTGCGTCAGCTTGGGTGAATCCCCGATTCGAGGCGGATAGGGAAACGCGTCACACACGCCCACAGCCTGGTTCGTGGCTCTTTACACGAGTCAATGGTCGTATTTAGATCCGAATTTTTCGCTCATACTTTCCTCTTATCTTGAATTTCTCGCATACAGAGGTGATCGTATCTGGAGGTTCCACTGTATAGTATTTCATGTGTAAATGGCGAAAACGTAGTTAAAAGTCAGAAAAAATATGTAGGTTTTTTTAAAGGCAGAAAATTCAAAGTGGCATGTTATAATTGAAGCCACTGGCTTCTGCTGAAGGCTCTCCAAACTGTCTGTGCTGATGGTTTGTACTTTTTCTTCCATCAAAAAAATTGAAATGTGTTTTAAATAGTTATAAACCTTTCATTATTATTTCATACAATCCCCTGTGTTTTGTCAGGTTCCTTCAAAGTTTGTTTTATATCTGCACATGACTAATTATTATGCATCCATAGGGCACGTTCCTCCTTCTCTTACGCTGACGTAAGCATAAATTTACACTAGATCTGACGCTGTTTGTTTTTAAATAATATTGCATTAGTGCAATGATATCTTCTGATTGGTACAATTCAGATCATAAAATGATTGCTTCAAAATGTCACATATACAGTGGTGTGAAAAACTATTTGCCCCCTTCCTGATTTCTTATTCTTTTGCATGTTTGTCACACAAAATGTTTCTGATTATCAAACACATTTAACCATTAGTCAAATATAACACAAGTAAACAAAAAATGAAGTTTTTAAATGATGGTTTTTATTATTTAGGGAGAAAAAAAATCCAAACCTACATGGCCCTGTGTGAAAAAGTAATTGCCCCCTTGTTAAAAAATAACCTAACTGTGGTGTATCACACCTGAGTTCAATTTCCGTAGCCACCCCCAGGCCTGATTACTGCCACACCTGTTTCAATCAAGAAATCACTTAAATAGGAGCTGCCTGACACAGAGAAGTAGACCAAAAGCACCTCAAAAGCTAGACATCATGCCAAGATCCAAAGAAATTCAGGAACAAATGAGAACAGAAGTAATTGAGATCTATCAGTCTGGTAAAGGTTATAAAGCCATTTCTAAAGCTTTGGGACTCCAGCGAACCACAGTGAGAGCCATTATCCACATATGGCAAAAACATGGAACAGTGGTGAACCTTCCCAGGAGTGGAAGGACCAAAATTACCCCAAGACCGCAGAGACGACTCATCCGAGAGGTCACAAAAGACCCCAGGACAACGTCTAAAGAACTGCAGGCCTTACTTGCCTCAATTAAGGTCAGTGTTCACGACTCCACCATAAGAAAGAGACTGGGCAAAAACGGCCTGCATGGCAGATTTCCAAGACGCAAACCACTGTTAAGCAAAAAGAACATTAGGGCTCGTCTCAATTTTGCTAAGAAACATCTCAATGATTGCCAAGACTTTTGGGAAAATACCTTGTGGACTGATGAGACAAAAGTTGAACTTTTTGGAAGGCAAATGTCCCGTTACATCTGGCGTAAAAGGAACACAGCATTTCAGAAAAAGAACATCATACCAACAGTAAAATATGGTGGTGGTAGTGTGATGGTCTGGGGTTGTTTTGCTGCTTCAGGACCTGGAAGGCTTGCTGTGATAGATGGAACCATGAATTCTACTGTCTACCAAAAAATCCTGAAGGAGAATGTCCGGCCATCTGTTCGTCAACTCAAGCTGAAGCGATCTTGGGTGCTGCAACAGGACAATGACCCAAAACACACCAGCAAATCCACCTCTGAATGGCTGAAGAAAAACAAAATGAAGACTTTGGAGTGGCCTAGTCAAAGTCCTGACCTGAATCCAATTGAGATGCTATGGCAGGACCTTAAAAAGGCGGTTCATGCTAGAAAACCCTCAAATAAAGCTGAATTACAACAATTTTGCAAAGATGAGTGGGCCAAAATTCCTCCAGGGCGCTGTAAAAGACTCATTGCAAGTTATCGCAAACGCTTGATTGCAGTTATTGCTGCTAAGGGTGGCTGTGGTATAGCGGGTTCACAGCTCACTGAGCAAAGGCCATTTTTAAATAAATGATCAACGCGCTCGTGGCTTAGCGAGGAGTCGTTGGGCCATAGCGAGTCGCGGGAGGCTCGGGGCTGTGGGCGTTTCTCACCACGTGCACGGGTGTTGAACTGCCCACATCCGTGATTACTCCCATGGCTAATAGGCTGCTGTGGCCCCTCGCTGTTTTAAAAAGAAGCGCGAGTCGATATGGAAGAAAAGATTGAGAAAGGAATGAGATAAGAAAAGGAAAGAAAGGAAGAGGACGGAGGTTACAGGGAGCGAGGAAGCAGGCGGTGCGTGCGTGTGGTGAGCACGCGATCAAGGGCAGCTGTGAGGAAGCTGGGTGTAAGGCCGTCACCCGGGTGTTTGAGTGGATGTTGCTCCCGCTGAGCGACCATGTAGCGGGAGTGACCTGGTGAAAGCGATGAGCCGCAGAAGGCCGCGGAAAGGCAGCGGAAGTCGGGGGACTTGGTGGTGGAGTCCCCAATGTGTGCGTCCTGGCCATTGGGGTAATCAAGTCTCGGGGACTGGGATGAGAGCCAAACCGAAGCCAGGGATCGGGAGGTCTCCAGTCTCGAGTGTGTAGAGGAGGGCAGCTGCAGAGAGCGTCTTGCCTGCTGCTAAGCCCAAACGGGATAAGCAGGTGAGACGCTAACAGAAAAGAAGCACCGAGCTTGTTTGTTGTTTTTAAGACTGCTTCCATGAGAAGATTTTACCTCTGGTTTTTAAGGATTGTTTTTTTCTATTTATTGGTTTTACCTCCATGTTCTTTTAATGGATTATTTATTTAAAGAACTTTGAGAACTGCACTATTTGAACACCTGTTTTGTTGACTGTTTTAAATAAAAGCACTATTCACTTTTTGCACCACCCCTTGCTCAAGTGTTTATTTGCCTTCACTGACTAGCTCACTCGGTTACGTTATCGACGGTGTTGGGTTCAAGTGCATCCAAACATCAAAGGGAGTGTGGAGCCAGAACCCACATCGTCACAGTGGCCCAACCAGTTATTAGGTTCGGGGGCAATTACTTTTTCACACAGGGCCATGTAGGTTTGGATTTTTTCTCCCTAAATAATAAAAACCATCATTTAAAAACTGCATTTTGTGTTTACTTGTGTTATATTTGACTAATGGTTAAATGTGTTTGATGATCAGAAACATTTTGTGTGACAAACATGCAAAAGAATAAGAAATCAGGAAGGGGGCAAATAGTTTTTCACAACACTGTATTTGTCTCTTTCTTTTTTTCCCTGGTGCTGCATTGACATCATGCACCGGAAGGTGTGAGCTTATTCAGTGCGAACAGGAACACGAAGGTGGCTGGTTGCTGTGTGCTACAACATCCTTAACCTGGCGGCGATGAACACACATGTACTGTACAAGGCATGCAAGAAATGAGAAAAGAAGAGTGTTCTTGACTCACCTTGCAGAGGAACTTCGGAATCGCTTATTACAAGAAAAGGCAATGGAAAAAGAAAAAGAAGATGCAACATCGACAAGCTTCTGTTGCAAGACAACCACTTCCCCCAGGAAAACAAACTCAGTCAGTGTCAGGTGCCCCTTCAATGTAATAGGAACCACAGCATAGAGAGAGTTGTGTACATTGCAACAGGTATACATCGTAAACGTAGGAAGGACAGTACTTGGATATGTGGGAACTGTTAACATTTGAATTTGATGATTACTTACAGCACGGAACTGAACTCGCTGTACTATTCTTTCCTCTGCATGTCCTAGAGTACAAAAGAAACACCACCATTTTGCAAAGTGTGGAGACTGGGCAAGATTGGAAAAAAAACAAAAAAACATGGTCACTGATTATAACCGTAAGAAGGTATAAAAGTGAATATGAATAATCCTTCTATATAAAAGCGGTCGGGATTGTCCTTCCGTCCTGTGAGTGCTACGCAGGCGCGGAGTTTCACACACGCCCCGTCCATTTTGCAATGCATGATGGGATTTGTAGTTTCGTTTTTCCAGGTAAAAGATGATTTTCTACTCCAGACTGTGCGATATCTTCTTCTTTCTTACTATATAAAAGTGGTCGGGATTGTCCTTCCGTCCCGTGAGTGGAAAGCGTAGCAGTATTCCGCTTATCACAGACTTACTACTTGCAGCTTGTGGTACGAAGCGACATGATGTGAGCAGAGTTCTGGTGCTCCCATCGTTCCCTTACCCTAACCCTAACCCTAATTATGTCTCTGGAAATAATTAATGTTGATGGAGTACAAATGCCTCACCGCGTAGTAAATACCAGGGGGGTTTAAAAGGGCGACCTCAATATAGAAAAAAAGTTTAAATTTCATCACAAAAATAACAGAAACTATGAGTATTCAAGTAATTCCTCTCAAATGCAATATAACCAAATTAACGAGTTTGTATAAAATATCAAATTGATCTACATATTGAATTGCCTTAAGAAGTGGTCAACTTAAAAGTCGGTCGCCTTAAAAGGCGGGTCAGCCTAGTATGAATAATGTTGCATCAGTGCCACAATGTTTTCCGAAATGTACTATACAGGTCATAAAATGAATTATTCCAAATTTCATGTATACCTATGCCTCTGTTTTTTGTTAGTGCGGCTCTGACATCATGGACCATAAATTGCATACTAATTCAGAGTGAGCAGAAACACTCAATAAAACTGAATAAAAAACATTCCAGTCACAAGGATCAAACCGGCCACCTCTTGATTACAAGTCAGCAGTTCTTACCACTGCACCACGAAAGCTGTCATATTGCTCTTTTGCCTTTTGTGAAAGTGTTTATTTGATATTTGGACTTCAGCCTTCACAAATTATACAGTTCATGTCTACATTTTGTCATTTATTACTAAAACATAATCAATGTTTCTTTTTGATGTAGACACGAAACACACATGTATGTATTCCAAGTAAAGATGTATTATTTAACCTCTACACCTCCAGGCAATTCACTCCAAGATAAGGTTGGATAAGGTTGGGTGGGGAGATGGAATAGCAGGCTGCTTGCTGCTTGTGTTGATCAACATATTTACAACACAAAAGACATTGACCGAGAGGTGCGAAGGGATTTAAGGTGGGCCGGGATTACAAGTTTTTTCGTCTGGTGCTAGGTCATTAATGCGTCATACAACTATATGACAGAAAGTTATTATTTTTTAAAACTGCTAAGCAAACTTATAATCTAGGACAACTTTACTTAATGCAGTGGCAACCAGACAAACAAGACTCTCACCAGTTGTCTAAGATAATTACACTTGGCTATGTCATTTGTAATTGATCAGAAATTTCCCTTTCTTCAGTTTTAATTCCCCATTAGCTATGTACTTATGATGGGAAAATTCTATTGTTTTTATCCGTGTGTGAATCCTTACTTCTAAATGTCTCTTGCATTTAATAGATTTTAAGATACCAGGGGAGAGTAATTCTGAGTACAAAACACAGTGGATAGTGCTCAAATGCAATAAACATGTAAATCCGTACTACAGGAAATCAGTTTGATATTTGCCCTTTTTCACTTTTCTGTTAAGTACTTGCTCTTTGCCTTACATTCGTTATTATTGCCTTGAACAAGCTATACCAATCGATCTATTAGATTTGTCACTTAAAAATTACATGTAATCTTTCTCTTAATTTTTTGTGTTTTGTTGTTTAACATGAGTCATATTTTAAATATATATAGAAGGATTGTTGCAAGAAAGAGCAACAGCACAAACTGGAAAAAAACAAATGTCTATAACGAACGTAACACTGCTATCTACTGTACTTATATAGGCTGGCAGAATAGATTTATTAAAGTGTCAAGGTGCTACTGATTACACTGCATGCCATTACATCCTGCTGCTTCATACGTTTCTACTGAAGTGTCACACCATTTCAGACACCTCCCTAGAATTTTCTTCATGATCTCCATTGAGGTGCACCCGCCACTCTGAGAACTACAGCTTACTGAAAATGGTGATGCCAGGAACTTGAAAATCTCCAGTACAATACAGTTTGGCCAATTATGTATAAATGTATTTTAACCCTTTTTTCCAGGTTATTTAAACCATTTAACTGGTTGTTTTTTCTCATTTCCATATGCAAATGTGCCATAATTTGTGATGAGACCCACCAGACTTGAATCACAAATTACTTAAATAGCAGCAGACAAAATATGCATATTTGTTTACCTTTCCACCCATAATTATAAACTTTTTCCTTTTCATTTCCATTTTTCATTTCATGCATCTTCAGAGAAGGGTTTTGTGTCCTAATCTTTCAGAATTAAACTTGTGGTGAATGTCTTTCCAAAGTCTTCCCAGTTCTTAGTGAGTGACTGCTCATTTATTAAAGTGCACATTATTTTTTCATACATCTCTTTTGGTCCTATCACTGTTAATATTAAACTTTTATTCTATTGTCAAGTCATCTAGTTACAATGATATTGTCTTTGCAAAGTGCTACCGCTCACATGAAAAGTGCTGTAAGTACACATTTAGTGACACTTACATTCAATAGCAAATTACTGCAAATATTACATTATTACTTAAACTTTTGACTTAACAGATTTATTTACCTTCTATTTATTTCAATGCACTGTTAAATTTTATTGGTTTTATGATGATTGAATTGTTACAGAGTCTTTGAATTGCAGATCTCAGTCCAAATTGTTATGTATATATATAGTGATTACTTATTGTTGATTTCTAGTAAAAAAAAATTAAGAAACACCTTTTTAATGAGAATCTATAATCTTAGCTGGTTAAATGTTTTACAATGGGTCATACTGTGAGTCAATGGATGAAGACTGAAGCAGTCACTGACCCTGTAGGCTCTTATCCCCCAGGCCAGACTACTTGAACATCTGATTGATTGAAAAAGAACTGGAAAGTGCTTTTAATTATTCTCATTCAATTTTCAATTTCCTTTCTAATTTTGCTTTCCACAGTGCAAATACTTCTCAATTTCCTTACACATTGCTTTGCATACAAACACAGAAACTGAGTCTATATACCTTATTTTCATGGAGATTTTTTTTGTATTTATACAAGTAAAATCTTTGGATAGATAACAATGTAAATTAATACATTAATACAATTGCAATCAGGAATTCATTAGCAAGTATCCACAAGAGCACTTCTAATGTTCTAACTATATAACATTATATTAGAGAACTAAGTAAGACACTACACAAGCAATAAATTATTCACTGTGTCTATAGCATCATAACCAAGACTGCCCCCAATCACAATAACTCCTGTTCATCACTTCTGAAACAGTGTTGTCAGTTATGAATCTGAGTTTAATGGGTTTGCATTGTTTCTGGAATGCCACCAGAATAGCTGTTTGAGGATAATCATTTTACCTCTGACATCCTGAAGTAAGGACTAAACACAAAGTCCCACAAAATTCCCCTGTAAATAAAAAGAAATAACTGTCACCTGGCCATTTGCAAAGAAAGAAGCACCATCACTTAAAATTGTAAAATAAGCCAATTTCTTTACACTTTTATTAAAATATTAAAATTGTGATTTTTTTTTGTAGCCTCTGATTTTCAGTGTCAAAGACACACTTCTAAGTTGATTGTTTAAGTGTAAATACATTTTTCTGGAATTACTACTTTGATCTAGTTCCAAGAACAGTAGAAACCAGTGTGACACCTTGGGCAAGAACACTGTTGTACAATTCCTGACTTGGGGTGCCAGTAGACAAGACCGAGCAACCAGGGGATGAAGTAAGAGAGACTCAGACTGAAAAAGACTATTCAAAAACAGGAGTCTGTTTTATTCCAGCCGTGTCTAAACTATTTTACAAATAAACGTCTTGCAAAAATATTTACAAAGTCAGATGCAAAGACACTTCCAAAACAAAAGAAATTTATTGCAGGTGCTAACTGTAATATTTACAGTGACTCCAAGACAAAAATGAAGAAAAAATAAACAACAAAACAAAAAACTCTTCCTCCTCCTTCATCCAGCAATAAGACAGGCTGAAAAAAATAATAAAAAAATGAAAACTAAGCACCTACTATATGCACAAAGATCAATATTATCTGTATTACTAAGCTAAGCAAATCAGTAGCACAGATCTACACTTAAGCCCAAAGACTTGGTCAAATGATGACCCCTGGCATTTCGACCGTGGTTTAATACCGCAAGCCCTTTTGTTACCTGCGCTCTTCCAATAAACCATCACCTTGGGATTTGTGCACCATTCGTTAACACCTGCACAAGTGCTGTCCACCCTATTTAAACGTCCTCGCACTCACTCGCCCAAGTGCATACCTGTCTGTCTTGGTGATTTGAAGGCTCCTTGTTCAGCCTCTAGTGAGTGCTGTATTACTTTCACCAGCTTTCACTTCTGTTACGTTTTGTCAGCTACTCTGAAACTGAGCTCTCTATCCTTCTGACCTGTCCCTCTGAATTTAAATATAGCACTTGTGCCTTCTGTCCTGCGGCGATTGTGGGAGCGCGCCTTGACATGACGGGAGTGCGACTCTGAGTTTTTGAGTTCGAAATTGGTTCTGATGACTGAGCAGCTGCCTTGCTGTTGATGACCCTGCTTTTGTATTGGGTTAACATTTCATCTCCCAGCTCACTCTACTCTCTACCTCCCTGCTTTATTTTCACACCAAGACAGTACAAATAGGCTTTTTAAAAAAAGTAATTTTAGAGCTTGTGATTTTAGGATAATGTCCTGAAATCATTTATGAAACATGACCAAGAATTTGGAATTATGTAGCAGCCTTTCCAGGGGCCTCATGTATAAACGGTGCGTACGCACAAAAATGTTGCGTACAAACTTTTCCACGCTCAAATCAGGATTTATAAAACCTAAACTTGGCGTAAAGCCATACACATTTCCATGGCAGCTCACACCCTGGCGTACACAAGTTCTGCACTCGGTTTTGCAGACTGGCGGCACCCAGCCTCAAAGCAGTGCTACTGTTCTTGTGTGGATTCCCTTTCTTTTTTAGATCCACATCCACGACGTCAACTTTATCAAATACACTGAAATTAACCGCATATCATTCATAAATTTAAGGCACATGATTGTAATCAACCTGTAACAATATAATGGTGCACAGAATGGCCAAACTATTCCACTGCCATGGCTGCTTTAGAATTTCTAGAAGAAATCGCAAATGGAAGGATTAGAAGAGAACATGTATTCCAAGATCATACTGATTTCTTGGCACATGATGATGACTGGCTTCTAAGTCGGTTTAGATTTACAAGAGCGATCCCCTTTGTAGCTATTTGCTCTACTGGCGTCGGCTTTACAAAGGCAGACTTTGAGGAATTGTGCTCTACCTGCTCCTTCGCAAGTTTTGTCCACTCTCGGGTTTTTAGCCACAGGAGCTTTTCAGTGTGAACTGGCTGACCAATCCGGTATTTCTCAGTCATCACTGAGTCGTGCCATGCCAGCTGTATGGGATGGTATTATCCGGCTGTCAAGCAGATATATAAGATTTCCGTACACTCTGGTTGAACAGGCAAACATCAAGGTGCAATTTGCAGCAATGTCCGGTTTTCCCAATGTAATCGGAGCGGTCGACTGCACACACATTGCTATTAAAGCATCTTCACAGAATGAATTTGTTTATGTAAATAGAAAGCATTTTCACTCTATTAATGTGCAAATCATCAGTAATGCGAAAATGCACCTCACTAATGTTGTTGTGAGATGGCCTGGCTCAACTGATGATTCATTCATCCTGAGAAATAGTAGTATGGGGAACAAACTTGAAAATGGTGCTTTATGTGATGGCTGGCTTCTCGGTAAGATAAGACATTTATTACCTTTTTGGTCACAGTTGTACGTTATCTGTATGATGTAACCATATAACACGATTGCTTAGGTGACAGTGGGTACCCGCTGAAGACATGGCTCCTCACCCCTCTCGCCAACCCACTGACTGAACAAGAGCAACGTTATACTGATCTCCACTCTCGGGCACGGGCGGTGGTAGAATGTACTATAGGGCAACTTAAGGGCCGTAGCCGCTGCCTGGATAAGACTGGTGGAACGCCGCTCTATAGTCCACAGAAAGTGTGTCGCATCGTGCAAGCCAGTAGCATTCTTCATAATATGGCATTCATTTGTAGCTTGCCCATGCCTGAAGAGATGCAACATGATGAATCTGACCCTGGACCATCAAATGATCAGCCATACCGGACAGCATTACAATGTTGAATGAATGTAATTAACAGCATGTTAAAAACAGGTAAACAGATGCATCGTTTATTTTTTCACAAATTCATTTAATTTTTTGGTCACTATCACACAATACTGCCTTTATATTTCGTAGTTCACATCCTGTTGTGCATTGGCTACATCTCTCATCGCATCCACCAATGCATTTTGGGATTCCAGAACTGCATCAGTCAGCACATGGCCAGATGATCGCCCAGCAGTTTCGTCTGAGTAGCCAGCGCCCAAAGATGTGGTCGGCACAGAAACAGCACCATCATCTCCTGGAGCCACGTCTTCAGCATTGGGGTCAGCTTTTGTACTAATGTCTAGAACTAAATAAGTAGTAATTAATGCAGCATCTGCTGCCTGATTGATTGTCTCATTACACATGCAAATTATTTACACGAGTATGGATAATGGTAATCAAAAAAGAAATAAAAACTCTGCAGTGCTCGGCACCTGCAGTGATATCATAATCTCCCTCCCCCACTGGTAAAATGCCGGCAATAAGTGTGTCGCCAATAATTGCAGCAACTCGCTGCTCAAATGGTGTGAGCTCCGGGAGTTCACTACCTCCTCCAGTGGTGCTAACATGCAGACGATGAGCTGCGACTCTCCTTTTCACTGCAACTTTGATGTCTGTCCACTTCTTTTTTATTTTGGTCACAGTGTGATTTTCTGCTCCATAACTCTTGAGTGCGTCCTCCACGCTATGCCACTCCATCAGTTTCCTTTTATTGCTAATTCCACTTCCTAAGCTACCAAATAAAACATTTTTCATGGCCTCTACTTCACCTAGCAGGACTTCCATTTCGCATTCACTAAATTTATTTATTTTTTCCCATGCTTTTGCTGTTGTCTTTCTGAAGCGCTGAAGGTAAGGGGCTATTTATATTGATTTGCATATTCAAAGAGGCGTAATTCTGAGAGGAGTTGGGGTGGGGCAGCAAGCACATGCGTTACTTTTCACGCTGACCGGGATTTATGTAGCGGAAGAACGTGGAAGTTGGCGTTTGCACAGATTTATGCATCTGAATTTTTTTTGTGCGTAAGCACATTTCCTCTTTTGTACGTACACCATGTTATAGTGTGAATTGTACGTACGCCGTTATGCATGAGGCCCCAGGTTACTAGATCTTATCCTTATCAGGCCAGACTACTTGAACATGACATTAAAATGACATTGAATGATCTGTTATTATTAGTGTATTAATGGATCCATTAGGTTCTTATTAGAAGCAACTGTAGGAGTCAACATGGGAGACCATTTCTTGACCAGGCTTTTAAAAGCTTGTTGTGTCAGCACCCTTATTGAATGTATCATATATGATGCTTATGGGAGCCAACTTGCTATTACACCTAATAAAATGACCACTCAGGGTCTTGCATATAGTATTTGTATTTACAGCTGAATGGCATGATGGCACAATGGTTGGAGATGCTGCCTCACGGCCTGGTCATTTTTTTGTGGTGCTTGAATATTTTCCCTGTGCCCATACAAGGATAAGTCTTACATTCCTTCCCACTTTCCAAACACATACGGGTTAGATTGATTGGCAGCTTTAAATTGGTCTAGTCTTTGAATAAATAACCTCTTTGATGAACTGAAGTCCCACTCAGTGTTGGTTCATGTGTTGTCAAGGCACTGGTTCCATCCATCTCTTCATTTTCTATCCTGTTCATCCACTTTAGGATGGTCAGAATCTAACTTAGCACGGGACTTGAAGGAGGAAGTATCCGAGGAAGTAGGACCAATCCAAATGGAGGGCACACACACTTACCACAGAGAAAAGGGAGGGGGTATGTTACCACCTCATAGTCAGGACCATCTCTAGTCCCTCTTTCTGTATATATGTGTATAGCTGTGAGGGACAGCAATTAAAACAGAAAGATGCTACTGATATTTCTATGTAAAATATAATTTCAGTTCCTCTGCTTTGTTTGCCAATAGCTGGATGCAAAAACTGCACAGAAATTAGATTCTTAATTGCAGGTAGTGGCTGAGGGTCAAAGAAATTTTTACTTCACTGTGATTCTTTTTGATTTTTTTTATTATTGTTTCGAAAGCACAGGTAAGGCATTTTTCAAGAACTGTCTCAAAAGAAATACACTCAATTCTTTTCAATTAAGCAAAATCATTCTGAAATGCAGCTGCTCAACCAAGGAACACAGGAGCCAAAGATTAATAATACTTTCTGTAACATGAAGACCATGTCTATTCTGCATTTACAACTGGTGTCCACAACATTAGTGGACAACATCCCCCATCTCATATCATTGTAACACCATGAGCATGTCAGTTATTCCTACTAACTGAATAAGGTGTTTTGTTTTGAGAAACATCATAGGAAAGATGATCAAGAGGAAGACAGATAAACAGATAAACATTCAATGACAAGTAATTTATACATGGGATTGTCTTACTCAGGTATATGTTGTTTTCTTTGTTTTCTCTTGCCAGTTCTTCTAGCTTTTAACTTATATGTAATTCTGGTATCAAGACAAGAACAATTTCCTTTACAAAACAAAGATAAACTGTATTCTTTGATAGATTTCCTGCTTCTTTTAGTTTGTCCAGTCTGCATGTTTTATTGCCTAACTGCGACTAATGTGACAGAGAAAAAGCACCTCTCACTCTGTTATCCAATTGCCCTCTGCCTACGTAAGGTAATGACCGCAGGTGGCTTCATTCAACCGAACACCTGATAGTGTCACCAAATGCTGTTCACAAACTACCAGCTATTCAATGTGGGAGAGTGACCCGGGGCAACATTGGGCAATATGGTAAAATTTTATTATTCATCAGACAGTTTTTTTCTTATTAATAAAGTTCACTTAGTAATTATCTGTGCACCACTTCAGTTTTCTTATTTTCATTTTATTTTTGACATTTTTTTCATTGAACAACCTTTACCATATATATCACTAGTAAAAACCCCTAAGCATTTTACAACTTTAGTTTTTATGTTTTTTTTTAATTGAAGTATGAGCTGGTTACTTGGCTTTCTCAGGGTCACACGGCATGGTAGAGGCAGAGCTGAGTTTTGAGCCTCATGATTTAAAGCCTATTGCCATAGCTACTAGGCCACTTTGGATTAAAAACATCATCTTTACAAGAACTTTCTGCCCGTGGCCTGCTGGCTGCCCAAGCTGCATTTGAAGCTCCCACACACGCCTAAGCAGAACAAATTATGAAGTCTCCCATCTAAGTAGCTTCTTGAGAAAAATAAAATGCATAATAAATCATCCTTATCTAACACCTCATCATTACAAAGAACTAAAATGAAAAACTCTATCAATTCAGCACTCTCCAAGAGCCGCTGTAATAATCTTTTTCCTGTTGCAAAGAATGAAAAAACTTATTAAAACTTTAAAGATGATGCATCGGCATGCTGTGATGAAACAGAAGACTTGTGTGGAAAGTGGAATAAATGCATAACCATGCAGAATAAAATGGAACATTCTGTCCTATGAGGTGCTGCCGCTATGACCGTAAAATACGCAGAACCCTGAGCATAAGGCTTGACAGTTTTCAACAAGATGATATATCTGCTTTTAAACATTTTTATGGTGTTGTTAATGTACTGTAGCTTTCATAGATAGTGCCAACTTAAAGGCAGAAAGAGAAACCATTGTTAATGACTATTAATGAAAAATATTACACATTTTAACACAAGTGTACCACATCACATAAAAATAATAATAAATGTCGAGCTCAGTAAAAGGATGATATTTTTTCATGATATTCATTTTCACACTACTTACTCTGGTCTGTCAATTTTAATGCAATGTTTGAATCTTCTCACTTGTCATTATTAGTTTGTTTTGTAAAGCACAGTACTCATTATAAAATTAGTTTTATTTAAAGTAAGTGATTTCATTCATAGTCAATTGTTTTATAAAGTACTTTATTTAGATGATGTGACAAGTGCTATATAAAAGACAAAGTGACTAAGTTTCTGTCAGCTGCTTTGGACCCAAGGGGAATGGTGCTATATGGAAGATAAAGTACATAGCTGCTAATGTAACAGGGGCTGTATTAGAGAGCAGTTCATCACTTGAATGAATGGTTTGTAACAGATGTGAAAGGTGCTATATTAAAGATAATGACTTATTCATTTTTGATTAAGTGGTTTGTGAACCTTCTTTAAATCATAGCTCCATAGAAAAAAAGCATATGTCTAAAATTATACAGAAAAATAAACCATTTGATTTATATATTTTTTTTATTTTACAAAGTGAGTTTTTCTTCCATATAATGGAAAAAATCAAATGTGTAGTGGTTGAACTTGTGTCTGGCTGTTTAAGTCAGTCAACTTGACATCATTTCTACCAGCACATTGACTTTAGTGATGAGATAATACGGACCTTTAGATTATGTTAAGTAATCAGGGTGTTCAAAAGTATATACCATTTATCTGTGTGCTGAATGGTGTAAATTAAAATATATTTAAATATCTTATATATTAAGCTAACTGACAAATAAAAACTTGTATGTTAAGATTAATCAGTCTTGCCATAGTGAGTTCAATGGCTCACATGGCGTTGCTCCACCAGTGTGGTGTTAAAAATGGATGGTCATCTTAAATTTTATTTGTAGCGATGATTCAAATCGTCTGTTATTTATTTGCAGGGTATTTTCCCTAACACTTCCACAACCCTAACATCATATACAGTAAGAGGACTGACGATTCTGTATTGCCCATGTAGGGTAATGCGTTGCTGAGACCCTGTTCAGACTCAGTGCTACTGGCTTAGACCTTTAACACTGAGTTGGTTTAAACATGACTGAAAATGCACAATATTTGTGCAGTGTGCATTTCATAGCATGTCCCTGCAATTGTCTTTTTGGGTCCTGTGTAATTTCAGCACACAGTACCTATGTAGTTTAAAGGCTTACTACATGTTAGTAAAAGCCACTATATTCACTCCAAACATTTATCTGGAATGCCAGCAGGAAAAGAATTGAACATGATTTATTGGATACCATGCTGCTTCTTCTTGCTAACAAGAAAAGCTTCAGTAAAAAAGTGAGTCTGTGTGCTCCTTCAGAGAAAAGCATGCTTGTCGTATCCGACGAGGAGTAATCTGAACAAACATTACACCAGTTAAAGAAACCTTGTGTGCTGATCAATTATTTTAGTATTTTCTCCTTGTTGTTTTATCAGTGGTTTCTGGACACCTCAGGAAAAAGCAATTCAGGCCTGCACTTGCAGCCTGTGGGTTGTATGCATCAATCTTTTCCTTCAAAGCGTAAAATTGCCAAAGTGGAGCTTACAAATCATTAATTATTTTGTTGCTAACCATTTTTCACCATTTTACTTTTAAAAATGAAATTCAATTTATTCCTATTAAGCACATTTCTTTTTATGATCTCAGCATGCAAAACAATAATTACAAATACGGTATGGCAACTAAAACATAAAGTATAATGTTGGGTCATAAACTGAGAAACATAATGCAATATCTATAAAGGAAAATACATGTACATTTATTTATACATGTTGTTTAATTTCTTGGATCAAGAATACAACAGTCCTAAATCAGCTGCATTCTGAAATTCCTGAAATGAATCACTCCACCGACAAATAATCCATTTTAGTCACGTAAAAAACACCTGAACTTAAAATTACTAAAGCTTTCACCTCTTTGGAATGTTTCACATTTTGCTGTAAAACACTGAATCACAATGGATTTAATTTGGCTTTTTTTACATTGATTAACAGAAAAATGCTGTTTAATGTCAAAGTGAAAACAGATCTCTAAAAATGTGGTCTAAATTAATTACAAATATAAAACACAAAATAATGGATCATATAAGAATTTGCCCTTTTAAAACAACTTTAAATCGCCACTATGGTGGTCATACTGTGGCCATGCTGGTTTTAGAAATCACAAAATTAGTTTAGTGGAGATAACTTGTCTGGAGTTCATTTGAATGAAGTATAAATACACTTTATCTGGAAGGTCTGCCTTGTGGTGAGTCAGTATGGTGGCCTAACATACTCAATGAACTCTGTGAAGAGGTGATTGAGAAGCACAAGTCTGGAGATAGAGGAGGTTGGGAGCATGCACTGATACAGCATGTTGCCACACCAACCACACAACAAACCACCTCAGGATCCCAAATTAGGCCCTGACCACAGGAGTGCAATGGTTCCAATTAAATGGAATATTGTGAAGTTTTTTTACAGTGGCTGGAGTATTAATCAGACCACCAGCCTCCAAGTTTTCTCTGCAAGTTGGAGGACCTGCTTGTAGGGCTGCATGCTGGGTAACATCATATTCAGGACTGAGCAATTGCAGGTTGAAGGTCTTCCTCAAGAGCCCAACAGAATGGGATCATTTCTGGCAATTATGGGATTCAAACCAGCAACTTTCTGATTACTGGTGCAGATTCCTAGCCTCATAGCCACCATTCCACCTGGAGATAGAGACAAGCAAATATCCAAGTTAATAAATATGCTGTGGAATCCAGTTAAGTCACTTATTAAGAAATGGAAAGGGTGTGACGCATTTGTAAATCTGTCTAGAGTAGGCCATTCACAAACACTGAGAGTAGATGCAAGAAAAAGACTACTAAGGGAAGCCAACAAAAGAGCTACAGTATACGTCTAAAACTCTCCAAAATGTTTCCTGGGCAAGATCCAACCTGCCAACGCTGCAATCAAGTGCCAGCCTCACTGAGTTACATGTTTTGGGCCTTCACCAAATTAACATCATTCTGGACCAAAATTTTGAATTACCTTTCAGACAGCCTTGGTCTCACAATCCCTCCTAACCCACTAACAGCTGTGTTTGGGGTTCTTCCAGATGGTTTTAAACAGAAGAAGGACAAACAAACTGTGTTTCAATTCACTACACTTTTGGCACGCAGACTTATTTTGGTAAACTGGAAGAATACAAACTCTGTTCTTTTAAGTCAGTGAGAAACTGATGTTTTATACTATTTGAAATTGGAAAAAAATCAAATACTCAGTTAGAGGATCTGTACAGATTTTTTTCAAAACATGGCAAGATCTAATCAGTAATATTTTAGAATAAGCTCTTAAAGCACAGAGGAAGCAATTATTTCTGTATTTCGTTTTCTTCTCCATTCATCGCTATTGGCTTATCTAACTTATCAATTTAGGTATGTTTATTAGCCTTACATTTTACTCCGTGGTCCTTGCTCTCTCTCTCAGGGGTGGGGGTCAACTTGTTCTCAATCCTACTTTTGTAAAAATTGATTGATTTGTATGGAATGATTGCAATAAAAATAATAAAATTAAAAAAAAAAAGAGCTACAGTATGATAACTCTAAAGGAACGACAAGCCACAGCAGCTAAGATTGGAGATACTGGGTATACAATAGCTGTTGCCCAGATGCTTCACTAGTCACATCTTTATGGGGGAGTGACAAAGAGAAAGCCACCATTAAAAATATATATATATATATATATATATATATATATATATATATATATATATATATATATATATATATATATATATATATCAAGACTTTGCCAGAGACCACATGAGAGACTCTGAAGTCTAATTGGAGAAGGTCCTATGGTCTGATGAGACCAAAAGTGAACTTTTTAGCTATCCATCCATCCATCCATCCATTTTCTAACCCGCTGAATCCAAATACAGGGTCACGGGGGTCTGCTGGAGCCAATCCCAGCCAACACAGGGCACAAGGCAGGAACCAATCCTGGGCAGGCTGCCAACCCACCGCAGGACACACACAAACACACCCACACACCAAGCACACACTAGGGCCAATTTAGAATCGCCAATCCACCTAACCAGCATGTCTTTGGACTGTGGGAGGAAACTGGAGCGCCCGGAGGAAACCCACGCAGACAAAATGCCATGTTTGAACACTGTGTTATCAAGAACTCACCATCCCATTAAGCATGGTGGTGGCAGCATCATGCTGTGGGGATGATTCTCTTCAACATGGCCTGGAGTGTAAAATTAATGCAGCAGAATACAGGGAAATCCTGGAGGAAAACCTGATGCAGTCTGCAAAAGATTTGCACCTTGGGAAAAGATGTATTTTTCAGCAAGACGACTCCAAGCATAAAGCCAAAGCCTCACAAAAATACAGCAGAGAGAGGAATACAAACAACTCTGGCAGCAACAAGCATTTTCAAGTTCTTTAAGTATTTGTTGTATTATCTGCTCGTTTCTTGTTTTCCTATGACATATTGCAAGTTTTTAATGGATTGTTCTGCATTTTTTATTTGGTACAATGTTTATTGCTGTTTTTATTGCTTTATTTAATGACCTGCATCAGCTGCACTGTGTGTGACAGGTCTCTAGGGCACACTTACAGGTGCTCTAACCTAAACAAAGACTATGCCAAAACATATCTGACTATTCCACCCAATTTTATTGAGTCTAGGAACTCTTGAAATTTAAAGATAATAGCACACAGGTTTCGTTAAATATGGTGGTAAGTAAACACACAATGAAAGACATGACAGCAATTTCAAGAAAAACAAAAGCAATTTGTATTACACCAGACAATCCACCAAGAAAATGTAAGGAGATAAGAGTCTAAAATATCAGGAATGATAACCTTTTAAAAAGAAAGCACACAGTCTACTCTCTGAAAATTAGAACATACCAGTGGAGGATACAAACTTTGGTGGTGCAAAGTGCACGTTTCACACTGTGTTACCACAATGATTAGTCTTCTAACTGTCCCACTAAAACACTCTGTTTGCCAAACATTTGTTTCCCAACAGAAGTCTTCCTAACTTGAATTCCTGGAGGTGTCTCTTCCTCGTGGAGTTAACATTCTCTTTCACTTTTGGGTATCTCATCTTGCTACGACAATCTAGGTATGCCTCACTTCTTGTCCAACAACTTCACTCGATCCTCTTAATGAGTCTTCCCTCACTCGCAGGACCCAAACAGGTGTCTTTTTGGTGAAACTGTCTCTTCCTCCCTGGAGGTAGGTTCACTGTCCCTTGCCTTGTTTCTTGTCACTCTTGTCTGTGAGTCCCTGCACTCAGTGCGAGTGATCTTCACAGTGCTATCAGTGGACCGTCTCTCTCCACCACCCACTGCCCAGAAGTATACAACTGCTTCAGTCTCTGCCTAGATCAGCAGGACGATCAATCAAGTAATAGTACATATCAGTATCTTTTGCTTGCTTAGTGTAAACACATTTTCATTGGTCAAACAATAGTGCTGTTGTCAGCTATCAGGAAGTATATATACCACTGTACGCTGATTAGAAGCCAATGTCCCTAGAACACATACATTTTCAAAGGAAGCAGGCAGTCCTGTATCACAGTATTGTATGTTGATGAGATACCAATTAAAGCAGTCTGATCTTCAAAGCAGGTGACTCTTTTGCAAGACGGGTAAACATCTACATCCTGTAGACAACTATCACAATAACCTGTAACAGAATTATTCAGGAAATTTACCTTTTTACTTATCACCCCGATCTCAACAAAGGGTGCCTATTGCCCCTTCATATATTAGCTTTTACATTTAATATTTCCTGTTTTTTGCCTAAGAGAAAAAGAAAACCACCCAGTGTACAAAAATGTTCCCGTCTGACACCTGAACTGTACTATCCCTGCATTTTTAATGCTTCTTCTCCAAGAAGATTATCAGCAGGGACTTTTTGTTGTGTTGTTAGGTATAATAAAAATAAATCAAATTTAAAATTAATTTCAGTGAACAATCTATAATGGTTAGCAAAATTAGATAGATAGATAGATAGATAGATAGATAGATAGATAGATAGATAGATAGATAGATAGATAGATAGATAGATAGATAGATAGATAGATGAGTCGCATAGTGTAGGGGAGGAACAATCTCCTCAGTCTGTCAGTGGGGCAGGACAGTGACAGCAGTCTATCGCTGAAGCTGCTCCTCTGTCTGGAGATTATGCTGTTCAGTGGATGGAATGGATTCTCCATGATTGACAGGAACCTGCTCAGCGCCCATCGCTCTGCCATGGATGTCAAACTGTCCATCTCCATGCCTACAATACAGCCTGCCTTCCTCACCAGTTTGTCCAGGCATGAGTGTGATGATGTGGGTTTGTTGCATGCTCCCATCTTCTGTCTGGGACCCCTTGAACCCGTCACCATCTGTAATGTTACTGATGAGCTTAGCAGTGAGGCAACAACATAGCAAGGGATGGTGAAAAAGTGCAAAGTGCTTTTATTAAGACAATCAACAAAACAAGGTGTTCAAATTAAAGTGCAGTGCCTTCAAAACAGTCTTTAAATAAATAATCCAATAAAACCAGAAGTGAAAATGTGGAGGTTAAAAACAATAGAAAATATTCTTCTTAAAAACAACGAGGTTAAAATACAGCAGGAAGCATACTTCTGTGCTTCTCAATAGGGGGGTCGCTCTATGTGCAGCTGGCCTTCTCTCAACTCGCAAACTGGTCGGTCACCTTTCCGATCCCCTTCTCCGGTAGGCACCACCAAACAGCAACCTGGGATTCCCCAATGACCAGGACTCACGCTGGGGACACCACGTCCCAACTCCCACTGCCTTCCGCAGCCTTACGCAGAGAGTCATCCGCCTTCCAACCACTCCTGCCCTTCATAAAAACACTGCGGGAGTGAACACTACTGCAACTCCTCAGGTGTCGGCCTAACACCCAAGCTCACCGATCAGCTGCTGTGAGCCTGTACCCGCTCACTTGTTCTCCCTTACCGACTTTCTCTCTCTCCCCAATGCTTCCTTCTTTCCTCCTGCAACCTCCCGTTCGTTCTTTCTCTTCTCTTCCCCCCCGCCCATTACCCAACTTGCGCTTCTATTTAACTAGAGGTCATGGCAGCTGTGGCAAATCAGCAGCCCCAGGAACAATCACGGATGTGGACAGTCTCTCACCTGTGAACTTAGGTGAGAAACGGCCACATCGCGAATCACCCTGAGAACTGTTCCAGACACACAACCACCATGCCTCCTCTCCAAGCCGCGAGCGTGGTGATTATTTTTTTAACAGGAGCTGTGGACCCGCTATACTAAAGTGAGGCGTCCTTCTTCTTTATGCTGCCTCCCCAGCACACCACCGTGTAGAAGAGGGCACTCGCCACAACCGTCTGATAGAACATCTGCAGCATCTTATTGCAGATGTTGAAGGACGCCAGTCTTCTAAGGAAGTATAGTCGGCTCTGTCATCTTTTGCACAGAGCATCAGTATTGGCAGTCCAGTCCAATTTATCATCCAGCTGCACTCCCAGGTATTTATAGGTCTGTACCCTCTGCACACAGTCGTCTCTGATAATCACAGAGTCCAGGAGGGCCCTGGGTCTCCTAAAATCCACCACCAGCTCCTTGATTTTGCTGGTGTTCAGGTGTAAGTGGTTTGAATTGCACCATTTAACAAAGTCCTTGATTAGTAGACTCCTCCTCCTGACCCAAATTACTGGGGTTATCTTAATAAGAATGTATATTTGTATATTTTAGCAAAGCATATTCACGGTAACTTGTTCCGTGTTCCTGAATAGATTCTAGAAAAAAATTTGATATAAAATGAATTTTTTTAACAAATGTAAACTGACGCATTAATAGTTAATGTATACATATATATTATGTCAAATTAATATGCACCAGTACAGTGTACTTTATTGGCAGTGCTAGAAGCAGTGAAGAAACCAGTCCTGGACAGTGCAGCAGCATCACTGGGTACACACATCTATACAGAGCCCTCACTTCTTTGGGATATGGGAGAAAGACAGAAATACCTCAAGAAAATCCTATGCATACATAAGGGAGCATGCAAACTCCCTAGATGGGAACTGGGTCAGTTTCAAACCCAGTTTTCTGCTGCTGAGTGGCAGTAGCACCACCTTGCCACTTAATGACAGCAATCAGCTACTATTAAATTGAACATTTGCATTAGAATTACGTAACAGAATATTCCAGTTAGACACTTAGCATGATATGACCACAGATTTTTTGAAAGGAGAGGAGCAGCAGCATTGGTTTAATAAAATCTTGATTATTTAAATTGATTTAATATGCAGACTAAGACCATCTAGATTTTTCCTCATGTCATATATTGCTAAAAGTGTCACATTTTTCATCTTTTTCATGATTTTATTTTCCAAAAAACAGTGTTCTAGGCTCTTAAGTCTTACTAAACAAGCTTATAATGAGCACACAAATCAGTTAAAGACAGCTATTAATCTAATAGTAAGAATATCTTTAAGCTTTAAATTTAACAGTACATTAAGCTGAAACATAATGTAACAAAACACAGAATTTTTAAAGGAAACATTTACATTTCCTTATAAATAAAACCTCAGGAGCAAATTATTGACTAACTGTCATTTAACCTCTGTTACAAAACCTTTGTATATTTACAGACTTGTGTAAGCAGACACTTAAATGGGGATTCTAGCTCTCAACCCTTTATCTTGTCTTTTCTGTTCAAGTTACAACACACCACATATATTGTTGCATTTTGGGTCAAGAGTTGCACAAAGAATACTCAGAAAAGACCTTTTAAACTCACTTTATGCTTGAATTTGAAAGAGTAATATTCAAGACCAGAAACAGAATAAACTTCTTCACGTGTTTGACTCCAGTCATCTCCTCCTGGAAATTAAAAGAATTCACAGGTGTCTCTATCAGCCCTAATGTGCTCCACGATCTGCAAGAAAAAACACAGCCATGTAGTATACCAGTTACACAGTAAGTTAGAGAGCTGTTTTAAAAGCTTCTGTTACCGTGAGATATGAGACTTTATGTGCGTCTCCAGCTGATCCCCAATCGTTAAACTGTTACCTGTCTGAAACTGTGTTTTCTCTGTAATTAAATCAGTTCTTAAAAGCAAAAGCTCAGCCCAATTGTTCACAATATACAGTAAATAATATGCAAAACGTGCATGAAGTGGAGATTTACAATATAAATTTACCTCTACTATCAGTATTTAGACGATGTACATTAGGCAACTTATATTTGCATTACAGTGTATTTTATACTTATTGTGGAAAGAGATCTCTGAGGAAGACAGGAATAGTTCAATCAATCAGTCATTATTCAGTCACAGATGAGTACATGCATTCTACATTGCAAGGCAAAAGAGCAATGTTATGTTTTTCAGTGGCTTTTTATATTTTCTCCCTCCACCTTCTCCTTACTTATAAAAAAGCATAATATTGTTTATCTATGCATTTTTTTTTATATTGCGGAGAAAGGGCCAACTGTTTTTGTTTTGAGTACATTGTAGATGGGGCCCTAAAGAAGGAAATGTCATCTTTCCTGTGTCTAACGGATGTGTTCTAAATAAAGAAGTCGTCCTAGGTCAGCTTACTGCAACCTGTCTTATAACAGACACCTCTATGAATAACGTGCCATTATAACAAAACAGGTTTTATCCCTTAGTAGCTTGCAAGCAGTTACATTTTTTTTCTCATTATCAATCGACAACCACCATGGTCAAAACTGGCACCAAGGTAATATGGAACAAGGAAAGAGTCTGTCCAGGCACATAGACAGAGTGACCCCTGTTGTATATTTCAATTTGGAAAAATGGCAAATGATGGGGATCATAAAAACTGTATATGCCCAAGAGAAAACACATAAGAGGTCACATGTGAGAGAAAGTCAGCTCCATGTGGACAAGTAGAAGGCATACATAACTTCTTCAGTTTGCTGGGAGGTAGCAAATGATCCTTGTCAGGTAACCAAAGAATTATTTCACACACCGGAATCTTTGAAAAAAGACCAGAATGTAGTAATCAAAACTGTTGCCTAGCAGCTCCAAAACTTTATAGAACCACTCCTCATTACATTAATGTCTACTTGTAGAGACACAACAATTTAGACTTGGGAATCAATATTCAATAATGTCCATAATATGTAGTTGCTGCAGAAAACTTTTCAAAGTAAAAAGGTTATGCAGATGCAGTCAAGTGTGAGCTGGAGGAGGGAGGCAGTGATTCACACCTTGGTACTAGCATTCAATGAAGTTGTTTGCGATGGTAATGAGGGTTGTTACAGGTAAAAACAAGAAAAAAGAGCATGACACACACACTGGTAAAACAATTAAAATTTTAACACACAATGGCCACTGTCATGAGAAATGGTGCTTCTGACAATGATATGGATAATCCAGCCACAGGGGATGCACAAACCAGTGTGTTTCTTCGTGCCGGTCCCAAGCCCGAATAAATGGGGAGGGTTACATCAGGAAGGGCATCCGGTGTAAACATTTGCCAAATCAATATATGGACAACAATACAAATTTTCATATTGGTTCGGTCGAGCCCCGGGCTAACAACGACCGCAACCAGTACTGTTAGCCAACAGTGCTGGCGGAAATTGGGCTACTGTTGGCTGAAGAAGAAGAAGGAAAAGAATAGGGGAGAGACGTGTCCGGAGGCAGGATGAGAGAGAGATGTTGTTAGATGTGGAATGGATGAGAAAGAAGATTATTGGAGTGAGTTCGATGAAGTAATGAACAGTGTACCCAAGGGACAGAAAGTGGTGATTGGAGCGGATTTCAATGGACATGTTGGTGAAGGGAACAGAGGAGACGAGGAGGTGATGGGTAGGTATGGTGTCAAGGAGTGGAATGAAGAAGGTCAGAGGATAGTGGATTTTACCAAAAGGATGGACATGGCTGTGGTGAATACGTATTTTAAGAAGAGGGAGAAACACAGGGATATGTACAAGAGTGGAGGAAGATGCACACATCCTATGCAGAAGAGTAAATCTGAAGGAGATTGAAGACTGCAAAGTGGTGGCAAGGGAAAGTGTAGTTAAGCAGCATAGGATGGTGGTCTGTAGGATGATGTTGGTGATCAAGAAGAGAAAGAGAGTGAGGGCAGAGCCAAAGATCAAATGGTGGAAGTTGAAAAAGGAAGACTGTAAGGTTGAGTTTAAGGTGAAGGTGATAACAGGCACTGGGTGGTAGTGAAGAATTACCAGACAGTTGGGAAACTACAGCAGATGTAGTAAGGGTGACAGCAAGAAGGGTGCTTGGCGTAACATCTGGACAGAGGAAGAAGGAAAAGAAAACCTGGTGGTGGAATGGGGAAGTACAGGAGAGTATAAAGAGGAAGAGGATGGCAAAGAAGAAGTGGGATAGTAAGAGAGATACAGAAAGTAGATAAAAGTACAAGGAGATAAGGCACAAGGTTAAGAGAGAGGTGGTGAAGGCTAAAGAAAAGGCGTATAATGAGTTGTATGAGAGGTTGGACACTAAGGAGGGAGAAAAGTTACCTGTACTGAATGGCTAGACAGAGGCACTGACCTGGGAAAGATTTGCAGCAGGTTAGGGTATGTGGTGTTATGGGTCCACAGCTCGTGGAGAAAAGGCCATTGATTTTAAATAAATAATCATCGCACCGAGGCCGTGAGGGGCGTTGTTATGCGAGCAGCGGGGCAGTCGTCGATGTGGGCGTTTCTCACCGTGTGCACAGGTGAGGAACTGCCCACATTCGTGATTGCTCCCGTGGCTAATGCTGCAGCTGTGATGGCCCCTCACGTTTTTAAAAGAAGCGCAAGTCGGTTGGGGAGAAAGAGAATCGATTGGAGAGAAAGAAACGATCGGAGAAAGGAAAGGAAAGGAGAGGACGGAGGTTACCGGGAGCAGGAGAGGAAGCAGGTCGGTGAGAGGGAGAGAGCCGCGAAGAGCGAGCGGACGTGCGGCGAATGGCTCGTGGACAGCTGCATGGAAGCTGGGTGTTAGGCCGACACCCACGTGTTTGTGTAGATGTCGCTCCCGCTGAGCGAGCAGGTAGCGGGAGTGACCAAGGTGAAAGCGACGAGCCGCAGAAGGCCGCAGAAAGGCAGCGGAAGTCGGGAGGCTTGGAGTGGCAGTCCTTGGTGTGAGCGTCCTGGAGACCAAGGAGTCCAAGTCTCGAGGCTGGGATGAGAGCCAAACCGAAGCCAGGGATCGGGAGGTCTCCAGTCTTGCGTGTGTTTGAGGAGGGCAGCTGTAGAGAGCGTCTTGCCTGCTGCTTGGCCCATACGGGATAAGCAGGTGAGACGCTAACAGAAGAGCACCGTATTTGTTGATGGTTTTAAGACTGCTTCCTAAAAAGATTTTAACCTCTCGTTTTTAAGGATTGTTTTTTCTATTTATTGGTTTTACTCCACGTTCTTTTTATGGATTATTTATTTAATGAATTGTGAAGACCTGCACTATTTATGAACACTGTTTTTGTTTTTGTTGACTGTTTTTAATAAAAGCACTTCTGCACTTTTTACCTTCCCCTTGCTAAGATGCTCAATTATTGCCTCCATTGACTAGCTCATTCGGCAACATTATCGACGGTGTTGGGTTCAAGTGCTTCCAACATCAAAGGGAGTGTGGAGCCAGAACCCACATCGTCACAGGGTAATAAAGGATAAAGATGGAAATGTACTCACAAGCGAGGTGAGTGTGTTGAGCAGATGGAAAGAGAACTTTGAGAGGCTGATGAATGAAAAGAACGAGAGAGAGAAGAGGTTGGATGATGTGAAGATAGTGAATCAAAAAGTGCAACAGATTAGCAAGGAGGAAGTAAGGACAGCTATGAAGAGGATGAAGAATGGAAAAGCCGTTGGTCCAGGTGACATACTTGTGGAAGAATAAAGGTGTTTAGGAGAGATGGCAGTTGAGTTTTTAACCAGATTGTTTAATGTAATCTTGGAAAGTGAGAGGATGCCTAAGGAGTGGAGAAGAAATGTACTGGTACCGATATTTAAGAATAAGGGGGATGTGCAGGACTGCAGTAACTACAGGGGGATAACATTGATGAGCCGCAGCATGAAGTTATGGCAAAGAGTAGTGGAAGCTAGGTTAAGAAGTGAGGTGAGGATTAGTGAGCAGCAGTATGGTTTCATGCCAAGAAAGAGCACCACAGATGTAATGTTTGCTCTGAGGGTGTTGATGGAGAAGTATAGAGAAGGCCAGAAGGAGTTGTATTGTGTCTTTGAGTACCTGGAGAAAGCATATGACAGGGTGCCTTGAGAGGAGCTGTGGTATTGTATGAGGAAGTTGGGAGTGGCAGAGAAGTATGGTGAGGTCTGCTGTAGCACTGACAGATGCATTCAAGGTGGAAGTGGGATTACATCGGGGATCAGCTCTGAGCCCTTTCTTATTTGCAATGGTGATGGACAGGTTGATAGACGAGATTAGACAGGAGTCCCCGTGGACTATGATGTTTGCTGATGACATTGTGATCTGTAGCGATAGTAGGGAGCAGGTTGAGGAGACCCTGGAGAGATGGAGATGCTCTAGAGAGAAGAGGAATGAAGGTCAGTAGGAACAAGACAGAATACATGTGTGTAAATAAGAGGTAGGTCAGTGGAATGGTGAGGATGCAAGGAGTAGAGCTGGCAAAGGTGGATGAGTTTAAATACTTGGGATCAACAGTATAGAGTAATGGGGATTGTGGAAGAGGAGAGTGCAGGCAGGGTGGAATGGGTGGAGAAGAGTGTCAGGAGTGATTTGTGACAGACAGATATCAGCAAGAGTGAAAGGGAAGGTCTACATGACAGTAGTGAGACCAGCTATGGTATATGGGTTGGAGACGGCGGCACTGACCAGAAAGCAGGAGACAGAGCTGGAGGTAGCAGAATTAAAGATGCTAAGATTTGCATTGGATGTGACAAGGATGGATAGGATTAGAAATGAGTACATTAGAGGATTGGCTCAAGTTGGACGTTTGGGAGACAAAGTCAGAGAGGCGAGATTACGCTGGTTTGGACATGTGCAGAGGAGAGATGCTGAGTATATTGGGAGAAGGATGCTAAGGATAGAGCTGCCAGGGAAGAGGAAAAGAGGAAGGCCTAAGAGAAGGTTTATGGATGTGCTAAGAGAGGACATGTAGCTGATGGGTGTAAAAGAATAATAATAATAGTAATAAATTCTATTTATAGGGAACAAGATACAAAGGACAGAAAGATATGGAAGAAGATGATCCGCTGTGGCGACCCCTAACTGGAGCAGCAGAAAGAAGAAGAAGACTGACAATTATATGGATGGCATCACACAGATGACTAACTTGAGACTAGTAACCTGTTGTTGTTCTATGTGTGATGTTTGTTTGGTTTTTGAATGGTAGTTATATATGCAATCTGAGTGAAGGGTGTTATAATAAAGATGGAATGACATATTTTGTGTTCAGTACTTTATAAGAGACCTTCTGTTTAATGTGATAAAAACTTTATAGAGGAAGAACAAATTATTTGTTATTTGCCATGAAAATGTCCTATGTGTTCAAGGTGAAAGTCGCTCTATAAAAGAACAGCAAATAAAGTGTCATTTATTATTTTGCTATGAAATGTCCTTTGTGCTCAAAGTGAAGGTTGGAATGGTACTCCAATCTATCTTTTTTCTAAATGTGGATAATCAAAGAAAACAATGACAAAGGATTTTTTAACATAAGAAGATAACAATGGCAAGAGGGTTCATATTCTGACTAATGAAGAAAAGTTGACCAGTCATAACAGACAGCACAAACACTCACCACACCCACACTCATACTATTCATCAAGAAATTTTGTAAATCTACCTATTCTATCTTAGGAGTAATGGGAGGTCAAAGCATATTTTTGCCACACTTTTAAGAAAGAACCCACTCCTGGATAACATGATAATTCATTGAGTGCACAGGCATTCATATACACGCCTGGATCAGTTTAGACAACATACAATCTAATAAGCCTGTCCTGCAGTGTGTATCAGAGTAACCCAGCCATGTTGCTGTGCCCCGCTGGCATTAAAGAAGTTTATCATACTATACAGCATACTATATCAGTAAATCCATTAGAGTCTTTATAGGAAGTTTCAACCACTACCTGAATCTGTAATTTCATAATGCAATTTTGAATATCATTATTCATGTTTTAATATATTATTTATCTTTTTTTAATGTCTTTGGAAACAAATAAAGATTAATATTAAAGTATGTGTAATATGTGTAATATGTTTTTCTTCTTGTAAATTCTGGGCTATTCTTACATTATGAACTTCAGGAATTTAGAATATATTATTTTTCCGATAAAAACATATCTTATCAATGTTGTTAATTTGTATTGCTCCATTTTTATCATTTTTGCAAATTGCTGTTTTGTTTAACTGGCACCACTGTTTTGACAAACCATTATTAAGATACAAGGTCGAAAATTGCTGTTGTGTAACCAATCTCCATAGACGGCATCTAGTATCACAAATAAAGGTTGATGCAGTAAACCACAGACATGGTTAGATAAATAGTTTAAATAGTGGAGCTGTGTCCTGTAAGAAACTAGTTGCCGATAGCTGGTTATGATGGTTACACTGTGTTGAATAATTGTGCAGTTCCTGGCGGAAAGAAGTAGTGAGGAAAACACCCACAAAGTAATCCATTCAAAGATTCACAAATAACTGTCCTCTTGTACTTTGCCAGTCACGTTTGAAGTCTTATCCTATAGCTTACAGCATTTCAGAACATCATAGCAAATTAGTCAAAATGAAAAGATGGATCCTAGATATAGCATGCCTTAAATTATCTCCATGTAATAGCGGTACAAAAGATTTGTTTAACACACTGTGGTTAAATTTTAAGGATGCATTTCTTCTTTTGGCTCTCTGTTTCCTTTTCTGATTTTAAATGCATTAAATCTTTCTTGAATCCTGCTCTCAGTTATGGCTTCACCTAAAGTGTTTCACTGCAAAATTTTAAAAAGGCAGATGTCTAGCCCAGGGCAAACGAGGATTATTCTTACTGTTGCTTGATAACAGAAAAGCACACATGCTAAATTATTTTGCATAATCTCTGTAGAAATAGGATTAAATTCTTCTGAACATGTTCACTGGCTTTGCTTTCAGCAAAGTCCTGTGTTTGTAGCACTCTCACACGTAGTAAACTGTGTTGTAACCCAAATTGAACAGTGCAGCTAGGGCAGGTTACGCTACCTAAATTAATTTTAGTTGATTTTTAGATAATTGCCTAACATGCTGTTCAGAAGACTCTTGAGAGCTTTTGTCGTAAGGCGGGTACAATCTACAGACAAATCAATCATGTGATAAAGTCCATTTTAAATTCTAAATATGAACTTAAAAAATGCGAATTTGAAGTCTTTCGTAATCTGTATCAGATGCAGCTGTTGCTGCTTAACATGCCTCTTTCTTATAACAAAATGTTCAATGAGGACAAAACACCTGATGGAACACCACCTGCACATGGTGCCATCTGTAACATGATGCATAGGAAACAGCATTCAAAGAGAGGCACTTACCTCCTCCCATGCTCCTTTTCACTTTAGAATACAAAAAACAGAATGCTGATTCTCACATCACCTAATCTAATGTCACTGTCATATCTGCACATAAGCAAATCACTCATTTTCCAAAGACAGAGCAAAAATAGGATTTATAATGTTTGTGCTAATATTAAATCTGTTGGAATGGGTGAACAATACATTAAAACTTACCAAATATTATTGTTTTGAGAGGTGAAGTAGCTGAACAAGTCCATGTTTGTCAACCACAGTCATAGCAAGCTGCACAGTCCACAGCATAGTGCATTCACTGTCTGTATACATTTTCGGGCTCGTCCCACTTGTGTACTAACAGGCACCCTGTGTCTGGCAGCAGCTCCAAGCCATAAATTTTCCTTAGCCTGCATCTACAGTTCTGTGACTTACTCATCCTCGGCCTGTTGCAGATCTTCAAAACTGATTTTTTTCTTCCTCAAGTAAGGCATATTGTGTGGGGAAGGCTAAAATTATTAGACCAAGTGGCTTAGAAGCATCAACATGGTTAAAAATTCCACAGTAAAAGGCTTTCAGCATATCTTTAGCATAACTAATTTCAAGACAGTGCAGATAAATGTGTATGTGATGTTTATATCTATAATTTCCTCTACACCTAATCTTATTTTCATAAGAGTGTATGTAGATATGATACTGATTTTCATCACATTTGGATTGACCATCCTGACCACGAACAGGACCGATAAAACCATCCAGGCCAGAACAGAATTGACTAGAATGACTATTACTTGGACCAAGAACATACAGAAAGAGACTTATCAGTACAGATGGACTGTATAGAACTCAGACTAGGCCAAAGATTTACCTTCCAACAGGACAATGACTCCACGCACAAAGCAAATCCAACACAGGAGTAGCTTAGGGACATCTCTGTGAATGTCCTTGATTGTCAAAGCCAAAACAAGGTCTTTAACCAATCAAACATCTCTGAAGAGACATGAAATTAGCTGTCCACTGATGGTCTCTATTCAACCTGACACAGCACGAGAATGAGAAGTGTGGCAGAAAATCCCCAAAATCAGGTTTGTGAAACTTGTCATATCAAACCCAAGAACACTCCAACCTGTTTCCCTTGCCAAAGGTGCTTCAACAAAGTACTGAGAAAAGAGTATGAATACTTGTGTCAGTGTGATATTTACTTTTTTTTTTTAATTTTTAATTAATTTGCAAAAATTTGTAAAGTCTTGTTTTTGCTTCTTCATTCTCAGGTAGTGAGTATTGCTTGATGAAGGTAAGAAAATTAATTTAAATGATTTTAACATAAGGTTCCAAATTAAGAAAATGTATAAAAAGTGGAGGGATCTGAATACTTTCTGAAGGCACTACGCACGCACGCATGCACACACGCACGCCGGTGCTTGCTAAGAGGCCAAATCACAACACCTGGAGCAACTGAGTGACCTTTTCTAGTACTCCAGGTGCTGCAAAGATGACTAATTACAATGGAGCCTGTTGTCCAATTAAGGACCCAAGTTCACCATCAAAAACAATTAATAAATTACATACTTAAAGAAATGGGGGGAGAGTCTAATAAATAGATAATTATTATAACAGATAATTAACAAAGGGTAATACGCAAAACAATTAATCAATAAGGAAACCAGATTAATTAAAAAATGATTCTGAGGAAAACACAATATACAGCACAAATGTATTCACTGGATTACTGGTAAAATTTTGAAAGTGTTATTAACTAGAGCAAATCATATAGATAAGAGTTTGCACAAGATATACTTGCTGTAGCTAAGCATGCAAATTCGAATTAATTACCTTCTGCTCCATTGTATAGTTTTAAAGTACATACTATTTGTACTTCAAGTACCCTTCAACATAATACATTGTCATTTTAATAGGTAGCCTTTTTGAGTTCAGAATTAGGTATTTTACAACGGCATTCAGTTTCTTAAAAATGGATTTATTATTACAGAAGAATACTCTGTCATATTCAATAACTTTTAAGGCTTTTGTTTTTTGCCTTATTGGTCACAGTCGATTGCTGCATGTGTAAACATAGTCTTTTTAGTTAATAAATATGGCTACACTTAATGAAGCACATTAAGGGCAAATAGCAGCATTCATACTGCTTAGTCTTTTAAAAAATGTAATTTCAAAAATGCCAAACTACTTTTTAAACTTGTGACTCATCATCACATTAAAGTTGGATGTATGATGTATGGAATTACATTAATACTTAACATGAAATACAAAATAAAGTTTGCTTTCTGTGTAATATTTACTCATTTTGCAAGCTTTCACCAAGGAGAAGGTTAAAGATCTTGAAATAGATATTGGTTACATGATTCTGTAACAGATTGTTTGGAAACACTATTTATTATTCATTATTTCAAATACTTTTTAAAATTTCAGATATATAATAATACAGAAAAAGTATATTCATAAAGGTTTGCCATTAAAAGTTCTGTTGTAATACCATAATACTAATATAATATTCTGCAGCTAAATTTTGGTTAAAAATCAAACTTATGGTTAAACGTTTCAGTTTTTTTAAGGCAATATTTATTCTATAAAAAAGCAAAAAGATAAAAAATACTTCAGTTGCTTTAAATTGGAAAGGACATGCCTTTTAATGAAGTTTATTTAATCAGTGACTTTATGGCTGCAGGATAAAATCTGTGTACGCTTACATTCCAACAGGGCTACTTGAATTGCTCATCTTTCACATGACAGTAATTTAACTGCCCATCTAGGCAAATAGAATCAACTGGGATTTCTATTTTGTTACTACGTTTGCTTGTTTAGCCCACTGGGATGTCAAATTACTTATGAAATGTCCCCTGTGGGCTTTAAACAAGGCTGCTTTTTTCAAGGCAAATGCAATGGCTTTCCAGAAAAAGAAGGGGCATCAATGTTTCAGTGGATAGGAGGAATGCCAAATATGGCTAGTAAAACAAAGTATAATCCGCACTCTGGTGTAACCAAGTATGGGCTGTCAAAGATCTGTAAGTTTGAGAAGGGTGTTGCAAGTGTGCCATGTTTAGGGTGAAGTCAAATGGGATGGGCCAAAAGACAACTGGATTTCTCCAATTTCAAAGATGAGGTCAGAGGATTCCCATGTTAAACACTTGTGATCCTGCTGTTTACCACATGAGAACAGGTAACACTAAAGTTCTCTTGTGATCCTAAGAGTTGGGTTAAGTATCCAGTAGTAACAGCTGATGGATAAAAATAAATAATAATTGTATGGCATCACAGAAGATGAAAGTGGCCAAAGGCCAGAATTGGTGCTACAGTTGGGAATTCAAGGAGATAAAGAATGAGATTAAATGATAAGTAAGGTCATCATTGGAATCAGTCTCAAATAACTTAGTGAAAACTCAAAGACAGATGTATACAAAGACGAATCCTCCTTTCAGTCACAACAACAGGGGCAATCTTATAGGTGGTTAACCACTGGCTTATTTGTTTTCCATTTTAGTGGGTTTTTTTTTTTATTTATTATTTTTCATGTTTTTGTGTAATACCTGTTAGGTTTGTTTGTTGTTTGATATGTGTGTGCTTGTCTAAGTGTTCTGATATTATTTATACTTTGTGGATGGAACCATAGTGGGGAGGGGGGAACCCTGATTTCACAGGTGCTGGGACCACCCTCAGCCTTTATACAGAGGCAAAAGAGAAGGCTCCAGAAGTGGTTCATTGAGTTTATTTATTTATTGGAGGTATTAGTTTTCTGTTTTGTTCATTTTTTTTAAATTGTTATTTGTAGCTTCTGTTCTTGAATCACTGATTTAACATTTGGACTTTTTCTTCTTGAATTGCCCTTTTTACCATTACTGTTCTTTTTTTGTTCAATATAAAATAAATAGTTTATTTTTATAGGTCCTTGTTTGGACTTGTCTTATCAAGCCAGAGGTTTGACAGTTCCTCTCCTGAAGAGCATTTTAAAATATTTCTTAAATATATGAGATATTTTGAACTTTTAAAGCCAGCTACTCATTTTTGGACTTAGTAGGCCACAGCTTGCCAATGCATTTTGTGGGCTGACTGCTTAGAGCAGAATGGTAATGGTCCTGGCTTGCCTTGTGGCCTTTTTAGGAGATCTCTTTTGTCCATGTTTTTGTAACCCATATAAAACACAAAGAACCTTGTGTTATTTCTGATGTGAAGCTGGAGACCCAGAATGTCTGCTGCTTTGTATTTTTATTTTCAAACATAGGTTTTAAAATAGAATTATCTCTTTACTTCTGTCCTGTGAGAGGGTTGCTTCTGCTGGGGTAGCAGAAGTGGCTTTGGCAATTATATTTTTAGCTGAACTGCTGGGCTTACTTGTAGGAGTCATGTGATGCTGTGCAGGATTTTACATGATGGCATCCATCATCCTCTTTACCGTAACAGTTTCCAGGGTGTTCAGGGTTTGCCCTGTGATGGAGCAGGCTTTCCTAAGTTTGTTCAGGCATTATGTGTGCCAGGTTGCTTCCCCAGGAGACTGCAGCATAGAACACTATGTTGGCTACTATGGACTGGCAGAACATTTCCAGCAGCTTGCCGCACACATCAAAATACCGGAGTCTCCTTAGGAAGTATAGTCTGCTCTGGCCCTTCTACTACAGTGCCACTGTGTTGTCAGACCAGTCCAGTTTGTTGTTTGTGTGAACCCCCAGGTATTTGTAGCTCTTCACCACTTCCACATCCTTCCCCTGAATGGTGACATATCTCAGAGGCTCCTTGGAATACTGGAAGTCCACCACCAGTTCTTTTGTCTTGCTGATGTAGAGTTGCAGGTTGTTGTCACTACATCACAAGACTTTCCTGTTCTCTGACTCATCTTCATTATTAATGCAGCCTATGATGGACAAGTCATCTGAAAATTTCTGTAGGTGAGAAGCAATGGTAGCAATGGTACATGTACTGTTTATTTTAAATATATACTGTACATATGTACTAAGCAATGATTCTATACAGTAAAGATATATACTGCACATATGCTTTACTTGTGTGCTGACTGTTACATAGTTTTAAATCCAGATAAGTAACAGATGCATACTGTAAATTGGCTACAAATAAACCTTATTAAAATAAAGTACCAAAATGCAAATGGCATTGACTGTTTATCATATTGCTTTGCATTTCTTATATAGAAAATTATAAATTGCACTATAAACCTACATTATGAATGTGGTAGCAAAATATTCTTTATAGACTTTTGAAGTTTCATTACACACACACGCACAAACACATATATATATTCTGATGACTTCAAACAGCATAACTAATCCTATTACTCAAATATACCAGTGCAAGATTTCATTTGGAAATTGTCTACAATTCCTGTAATTTAGAAAAAATATGTGAAAAGAATTTGAAATTTGTCATTAAAGTTTAATTAATATTTTTAACATTTTTGCATGAAACCTTCACAAAAAAACTTCAAAGTAAACATATTAACATGAACCATTCTTTCCATAAAATATTATTAGCCGTTGGCTTTAGTTCAATATAATAAGTGTGTTGAAAATGGTAGATTATGCTTTTGCAGCTGATGCAGTCTAGGCTGCCTGGAGTGAAAGCTCAGTTGAGAGGGATTTTAGTCTGCAGTTCAAACTCCAATCATATCATGCGTCTCTTTGATGATACTATTATTATGTTGATGATAACTCTTATTACTACTGATGCACTGAAACAAAAATGCATTTTTAAACAGTTACAAAATTTGCAAATAAATAACAAATACCAAAAATTGGAAGCGGTCTCCCCTAGACTTTCTCGTATACTCAGATATAGGGATGGATATTTTGGGGAGTAAACCACAAGACAATCATTATATTTTTATATTATGTACATTAAAGAACAGTCAGCAACAAATCAAATCAAATTAATAATATATTGAACAGTTATTGTTAAAGTTAAGTTGAATAAATAAGACTCTGCAGCTGCATGAATAAGAGATGAAGTACCACTTCCAGTTAACAGAAATAGCCCAAAAGTTGATAGAAATCTATCTTTTGTACCTAACACTTGTAAGCAAAATTTGGTTGACCTAAGTGAAAGTGTACTTTACTTATTGTGTTTACACACATACATACACACACACACACAGACATAATTCCAAAAATGGCATTTTTGGTCTTAGAGATGTCTAAAACGTTGGGATTCATCAAAATCTTGAAATGGAATTTTTGGATGATTCCAATACTTTTCCTATCCCTCGTATACGAGAAAGTGAGGGAGGTCTAAAACGTCAATATTCATTAAAATCTCGACATTGAATCTTTGGATGATTACAATACTTTCACTGTATTTGTATACGAGAAAGTAGAATGCAAAAGCTAAGATAAATCTAATGTTCATAATTTTTAAAACTTCATTTGTAACATTGTAAACTGCAGTTTTGGCTAAAGTTAGACTAGATTGTTTTATAATTGATCATTATTTATACAAAGATGCCCATATTTGTCATCTAAGTCACGGCTTTAGGAGCAATACCTGCAGTAAACATATAATTGGCACAAGTGTGATTTTATTCTTGAAATGATGTTTCATCTCCCAGACTGAGCTCAGTCATACCGTAGATCTTTGCTTGGAAAGGTAGGCCTCAGAGGTAGAGTTCAGTGGGTGCTTAAAGGCATTGCAAAGTGTCCATCTCTAAGGAGAATAGCTTTCATCACCAAACGATGCTTTTTATGCGCAAAGAGAATGGACAGTAAAGGCAAGACTACAAATGATTGCATCACTTCAGCCAACGTTTTACAATGTGCATAGTGATTTTAGGCTTGTGTGCTGCTATTCTGTCATGGAAATCCATTTCATGAAGCTCCTAGCACAATTCCTATGCTGATATTGTTTCCAGAGGCAGTCTGGAACTCTTTTCTGAGTGAGGCAACAGAAGATACTGTAGGTGAATTTTCACACAATGTGCTTTAGCACTTGGTAGCCCAGCTGTGTGCATTTGCTGGTCTGTTCTGGCTGAGTTGTTGATCTTTGATGCATCCACATCAAAATAATAGAACTTACAGTAGACCTGAGCAGATCTGGCAGAGCAGAAATTTCACATACTGATTTGGGTCAAAAGTGTCATCCTATGACAGTGCCACATTTAAAGTCATAGTGCTCTTAAGTACAATCCATTCTACTGCCAGCTTTTGCCAATGGAGATTGTATGGCTACATGTTTGATTTTATGAACTTCTTAACAATGGAAATAAACATATAAATAAATAATCGTGTCCCAGAATGGGCAGGCCCTAATTGGGTGAATGCATGAATGTGCGTCTCTCTGGGGTTAATTGGGGTACTTAGCAACTCATGCACTTGTGTACAAATGCGAGCGGATCAGTCGGGAGTCTCAGTCACACTTCAGAGTGGGCATAGGGTCACACCTGCACCCAATCAGTCAGTGTAAAGGTAGCCTGTACAGCAGAGACAAGAGATCAGAAAAGAAAATAAAGAAAATGAAGTCATGGAGGATAAGAAAAGAAAAGATGGAGAAAAAGTTAGGAACAAGAAGGGAAACAGGCGGATGGAAAAGTGAGCCCCGTGAGTAGAGCATGTGTCCAGATGCTCAAGAGTGGGGGCAGAGGTGCTGCTCCTGCTGAGCACCTTTCAGGATTACCATTTGCTGTGGGAGGCTCCCGTGGAAGCCTGATGGATTACGGCAAGAAAGTAAGTAAGGAGCAAAGCTCGGCGCAGTGCCCTGTGAATGCTAAGGGACGCAATGGGATCAAGCTGGATTAATAGGTTGTTGTCTGCTCCTGCTGGTGGACATCTCCTCGTGCCAAGGAATCTGTTAAGGGTAAACTGAGGAGACACTGTTTTTGAACTGGATTTTAATAAAAACACTGAAACTTTTGCACCAACCCCTTGCTGAATGTGTGTGTCCTCATTTGCCCAGCTCATCTTGGTACATGACTATTGATGAGACTCCCAGAAGCACCATAATCATGGGAGTAACCCAGACCATCATAGGGTGGAATATACTTTTTCAGTATATTGTGAATATGTTGAAGAATATTTTCGTAATTATTTAGTGTAATATAATAAAAAGAGACAGTTGTGGCCAAGATTGGGGTCCATACATTTTGACAAAATATATTTTAAATAACTGAAATGAGTGTTTCAAATATGTTATTTCTATAACATTTTAAAGTAGGAGGACGTACAGTAGTTTTTATTGTATTTTTATTGTTCTTGTTGACACCAGCGTCTAACTGCTTGCTTTCTTCTTATACCTGGCAATCGGTTTCCTTTGAGTAGCTTCAGAGCTATTTTTTTGTAAGTAATTTAACTATTCAGAAAGGTGGAGGACTTTTCTATCAATGATGTGTTGCTGTTCTTCCATTTACAGCAGCTGGAAATAGAGTGATGACATGCTGTTTCTCAAAGGACAGCGTACAAGTGCATACTTGCCGCTTTCACAAACTATATGTTTGATTGTTTCATCACATCGACTCATATGCCATTTGAACGGAAAATCGCTATACCTTGTTGTTTGTTAGCTGCCCTTTTTATAGTTTTTGCCACTTGTGCCTTCTGTACTGAAGAGTGGGATAAAATTGTAAAATCTAGCATGCCAGGTTAATAGAGACTTACTGCTGTAATCAAAGCAGAAAATATCAGTTAAAGGACATGTACACTTAACAACCAAGGCAATATTTCTTTAATTTTAATTTGCTTTTGCTAAAAGTGAGATATTTGCTTTTCAAGTGTGCACTGCTGATTACAAGATTTTCATAAAAATGAGAAATTAATAAAAGATTAGACATGGTTGTCTTGATTTGAGCCTATACATCAACAAAAACTGAAATTCCAATAGAGGTGGGTAAATGTTTAATATCACTTGTATCAGTACAGCCAGATTGATAACATGTGCAAAGATCTGCAAATATAATATAGTAATAGGAAAAATGCAAAAAATAATGGAACTTGCAGTATTCATATTTTAAATACAAAAAACATGCATCCAAATATAGGTATTTATAGATTAGCTGAAAGTAAAACAATGCTTGCTGTGTATGCCAAGTGATTTGATACAGAAGGAGTAGTTTAAAACGTAAGCTGAATTTTTTGTCTTTCTTACAATGCCATTGGGATTCACAAGCTGATATTTTATTCAGATGTATATACTGTGATATTAATAAATAAGGAGTATTGAGTAAATGCCAGTGTTCTCACTAGTTTGCTCCAGTGGCTTTTGTTCAGTGTCTCTTGTTTAGATTCATAGGATTTGATAGGATCATAGGATATAATTAGAACCATGAAAATAAGAACACAACTTTTTTATACATTTTTTATTTCTAGTTGCAGCCACAAAAGAAAGAAAGTAGAGTAGGTACAGCTGCTGTCATTTTTGTATTGCTTCTGTGTTTATTGCACAGCACAGTTATAATGCAAATTCTAGTAGCAGCATTTTATATCTTGAAACATATGTATACAGAAAATATAGACATTGTGGAAGATCAGTCCAACTACAGACAGACACCTGGGGCCTCATGTATAACCCTGTGCGTAGAATTCGCACTATAACATGGCGTAAGCACAAAAGCCGAAATGTGTTTATGCACAGAAAAATCCAGATGCAGGAATCTGTGCGTACTCCAACTTCCACGTTCTTCTGCTGCATAAATCCCGATCAGCGTGAAAACTAACGCTCGTGCACGCTTTATGTAACGCCCCAACTCCTCCCAGAATTACGCCTCTTTGAATATGCAAATGAATATAAATCGCTCTTAAGCTCAGCCTTCTGTGAAAAGACAATGGGAAAAGCACGGGGGAAATATAAGAATTTCAGCGAATACCAAGTGGAGGCAAAGGAAAAACATACTATTTGTTCACATAAACCGTGGTATAATCAACAAAAGGAAGTTGATCGAGTGACATAGCGTGTTGGAGAAACTTGAAAGCTCACTTTCACAAAGCTGCACAGTGCCGGAAATAAAAAAGAAGTCACATTTCAAAGTCGCCGTGAAAAGCCGAGTTGTAGCCCACTGTCTGAGTGTCATATGAAAGCTTATTAGGGTACAGAGAAAAAAAGGCACACGGTGGGGAAAAAGCACGAAATGTCAACTTCAATCTCGACATTTCCACTTTAATCACGTTGTTTAAAGTAGAACATCATAAACTTCATTTTAAAATCGTTTAATTAACCAGTTTCTCAAATCACATTGTAATTAAAGTAGCATGTTAAATGCTTTGTTTTGTATTTGATTTTCTATGTGCTCTATGTGTGTAAATCACTACTTGCTTCTTAAACCGGCTCTCTTCCTCCAACTGGACACAGAGTCCATTACATTCGTGATATTACAGCTCTCTGAATAACTAAAATACTGAGATGTATACGTGATGTCATTTTCATGATGACAGGAGTTAAAGCACGTTATTAAACATGTGTTTCACTTCGATGAAATAATTTATTGCAGCAGTACTCAGGGGCGGCTCTAGGCTTGTGGTGGCACTGGGCAGAGGAAGAATCGGTGGCTCCTTCGCCCGCCAACGTCATGCACGGTAGATGGCCATGTCCGTTGTAGACACTGCATGGCCACCTCGTGCTCATGACACAAGCATTTAACTTTTGCCGAAATTTGTCGCTGCGTTTTTTGCTGTGTTGTTATTTTCTCTTTCTGTTTTATATTCAATATATATTGGCGTAGCCGTCACTGCAGTCAGTGCTTTTCTTTCCCCAAGTAACCGATCGCCATACAATCAGCTCTGTAATAGACGTTAAGCCATCTGTAAGCTTAGCCGATTCTTCAAAACGTTTAAAGAACATTGAAATATCTTCGTAGTACATGTTTAATTATTCTATCCTTAACGACACTCCCAGTGAAGAATATAGATTATTTAAATGAAGTTAAAGTTTTATCTGTATAATTTAACAAACATATTTTGCTGCATTTCACCTTAAAATGATATCGTCATCATATGTAAATACGCGCTTTATAAAGTGGCTCAGGTTGTGCGATATTATAACTATAGTGCAAGTTTACAGCGGGGTGATTGTACTTATAAGTACAAACAGTTCTACAAGGAGCACTTGATTGAGTGCGTTTAAAGTTCGTGGGATTAAACTGTTTCTGAACCGTGAGGTCTGTACAGGAAAGGCTTTAAAACGTTTTACAGTGGCTGAGGCAGCGTGTCCTTGAAGCTGAAGATAATTCTCTTTCCGATCAGCTGCTGCTGTGATTCACACTCAGATACAGTGATATAAATACTCCGAGTGGTGCAGTGAGAGAAATATGAAAAAAGATGATCCGCTGTGGCAACTCCTAACAGGAGGAACTGAAAGAAGAAGAAGAAGAAGAAGAAGAAGAAGAAGAAGAAGTGAGAGTAACAACGCTAAAGCAGTTATGGTATTTGGAATACTATGGCTGTTCCCTGGACCATTATATTGTTACAAGTTAATTACAATCAGATGCATTACACTAATAAACAATATGCGGTTAGTTTCAGTGTATTTATAAAGCCGCATCAGGAAAATAATGAGTAACCACACAGGAACAGTAGCACTGCTTTGACGCTGGGTGCCGCCAGTCTACAAAACAGAGCGGAGAACTTGCGTACAACAAGGCATGAGGTACCGTGGAAAAGTGCGTGGCTTTACGCCAAGTGTAGGTTTTATACATCGCGATTTGAACGTGGAAAAGTTCTTGCGCAACGTTTCTGTGTGTACGCACCGTTTATACATGAGGCCCCTGGACACACAGAAGTCCAAACACATGTTTTTATTTTGTTTTCTCACTACACAGTCCTTTGCTCTTCACACACAGTGCACAACCCACCAGCACTATTGCTCACAGTCTTTTCTTTCATTCTTCTCTGCCACCCTCACTCCTCCACAGGCAAGCTCCATCCTCTGCCTCCCGACTCCAGCTCCCTGAACGGACGGAGGCAGCCTCTTTTATCATCATCATCAAGTCCTTCCGTGAAAACCCTAAATCCAAAGAGGACTGTTTCATTTATGTTAGGTAGAATGCCCAGAGGGGACTGGGCGGTCTCATGGTCTGGAATCCCTACAGATTTTATTTTTTTCTCCAGCCGTCTGGAGTTTTTTTTTGTTTTTTCTGTCCCCCCTGGCCATTGGACCTTACTCTTATTCTATGTTAATTAATGTTGACTTATTTTGTTTTCTTATTGTGTCTTTTATTTTTCTATTCTTTATTATGTAAAGCACTTTAAGCTACTGTTTGTATGAAATTGTGCTATATAAATAAATGTTGTTGTTGTTGTTTATAATGCACCCGGATGTGCTCCCCGATTACCTTCCCACAACACTTCCTGGTGTGGCAGAAGAGCTGTATACCATGGGTTCTGAACCATTCAGGCACCCCCTGGTGGTGGCCATGGGTCCCAACGAGGTTGAGCTTCCAAGCTCTGTTCCCATGGCCCTAATTCCCACCAGGCCGGCTGCCTTCTCATGTTCCTGTGGAG
This sequence comes from Polypterus senegalus, assembly GCF_016835505.1. Taxonomy (NCBI): domain Eukaryota; kingdom Metazoa; phylum Chordata; class Cladistia; order Polypteriformes; family Polypteridae; genus Polypterus; species Polypterus senegalus. The sequence continues at coordinate 111,045,192 of NC_053166.1, forward strand.
GTACTGCTCCTCTTCCGGTCCTTCCATCCTCCGGGCGTCCCAACTGGGCATGAATCCCAGTCGACCACCACAACATAATGCAATACAAATGTTGTTTTTATTTTAAATATGTTTTTTTTATCTTTTATATTTAAAACTTTACAAACCCAGCCCACTTAAGCAGGCATAATGCTATGCTGGTACAGAGGTGCTGCACATGCATGAAATGTTAAGCCTTGAGACAAAATCTTTAGAAATGATAAATACCTACTTTGTCTCCTTTTATCTCTGGTGTTGCTGTGACTGGAGAGACTGGTTCATCCATCTCCTAAATTTAAAGTCTTAATATTTTTACATTTGGTTTAGTCATTTACTGTAAGTTCAGATTGACCTCTATTAAATACTTTGTCATAGTATTAAGTATTAATGACATGTTAACCTTAAAGAGGAGTTCTTTAAAAGGTGCACTGAACACGGACAGAGCATGAATGTAGCTATTACTATTTGTATTGGCATGTAGCCAGTCTTATGGGAGTCCATTTTGAGGAAAGGAAGGATTTTGAGATAACCCTGAGAACTAAGTGTTGAGGAAGGAAGGACCTTGACCCGATTCTGTAAACTCGCTTCTGAACTCTCAGTTAACATCAATTGTTCTGGTGTCCAGGATTGTCTGACTATCTGTCAATTAAAAGATATCTGGAAATAATGTCAATTACAGAAATGTAAAGCAAAAGACAATGATGATCTTTACTGTATATTTACATTTATTTGCTTTGCAGACACGTTTATCCAAAGCAGCTTAAAAAGGAGGCCAACAATGATCAAGTAACATTAGTCTAGGGATTGTTTTGAACAAGTGTAAAAGGGCAAACTACAAAAAATGATCATCACAAGTAAAGAGCTATAAAGCTAGGAAAAAAATATATATGTGTATATATACTGTATACAGTGATCCCTCGCTATATCGCTCTTCGACTTTCGCAGCTTCACTCCCATCGTGAATTTTATATGTAAGCATATCTAAATATATATCACGGATTTTTCAATGGTTCGCAGATTTCTGCGGACAATGAGTCTTTTAATTTATGGTACATGCTTCCTCAGTTGGTTTGCCCAGTTGATTTCATACAAGGGACGCTATTGGCGAATGGCTGAGAAGCTACCCAATCAGAGCATGCATTACATATTAAGTAAAACTCCTCAATGATATACGATATGCTTCCCGCATGGTGCTTCACATACTTAAAAGCCCGAACGGCACCTATTGATTTTTGATTGTTTGCTTTTCTCTCTCTCTCTCTCTGATTGACATTCTCTGCTCTTGACAGAGGGGGTGTGAGCAGAGGGGCTGTTCGAAAACTGGCCTAGAGGATACGGATGCTCCTATGAAAAATGCTGAAAGACTACCGTCACATTGCTCCCTTCCTTGTGGCTGCTTGTCGGGCAGTGCTTCACATACTTAAAAGTACCTATTGATTTTTGATTGTTTGCTTTTCTCTCTCTGTCTCTCTCTCTCTGACATTCTCTGCTTCTGAGGCGCACTCCTTTGAAGAGGAAGATATGTTTGCATTTGTTTAATTGTGAGATGGAACTGTCATCTCTGTCTTGTCATGGAGCACAGTTTAAACTTTTGAAAAAGAGACAAATGTTTGTTTGCAGTGTTTTAAAGTCCCTGTTTCTACAAACTCCTGTGTTTCTGTGCAAATATCTGACCCAAGCGTGACAATATAAAAGTGACAATATAAACGTATGGTTTTTACTTTGCGGATTTTCACCTTTCGTGGGGGGTTCTGGAACGCAACCACCGCAATCGAGGAAGGATCACTATGTATATACCAGGGTGGGCCATAAGTTTCCATACATAGGAATAATAAACATTTTTATATGAAAAATCATTTTTATTTATATAATATGCTCTACATGACTGCCATTGTTTTGAAAACACATTTCAATCCTGACCCGGCCATCAATATGATTTCAATTCGTTGCTCTTTATTCAAACACATTTTTTAGGATAGCTGAAACATAAATCACCTCAGGGAACATATCACCAACGCTATTACAAGCATAAGTCATCAGCAGTGGCGGACACGTATTGAAATGTGTTTTCAAAACAATGACAGTCATGTAGAGCATATAAATAAGTAAAAATGTTTTTCATAAAAAAAAATGTTTATTTTTCATATGTATGGAAATTTATGGCCCACCCTATATATATATATAAAATAACAATATGACAGATATCCTCAGAGCAAAATAATATTAATTAACAATTTTACAGATATTCACCGAACAACAGAGTTTTCAATCACTTCTTAACCTCATTCAGGGAGTCAGCAGTTTGGATGGAGGTGGGCAGCTCAGTCTAAAAACCATGAACTACATGCTATATGAAAAGAGTCTGGACTGAGATTTTATGCCAAGCAGATGTGGCATCACCAGATGCTGTTCACTGACAGACCTGAGTGGGTGAGAAGGAGCATAGCACCTCACCAGTGTCTCTGCATACACAAGTACTAGCACACTGGATACTCTGTAGGCAAGCATTAAGGATTTGAACTTAATGTGTGCTGCTACACAGAAGTAATGTATCGACCTGAAGACATGGTCTTATATGGTTAAATAGACAGACAGACAGATAGACAGATAGATAGATAGATAGATAGATAGATAGATAGATAGATAGATAGATAGATAGATAGATAGATAGATAGATAGATAGATAGATAGATAGACAGAACTTTATTTGTCTCCAAGAGGAATTCTGGCAAGACTGGCTACTGTATTTTGGACAATCTGCTGTGGCTTGATTAGGTTGTTGTGCATATTTGCTGAACTCTTCCACCCATTGCCTAACCATTTAAAGTCAGATGTTCTGACTCTGCTGGCTCATAAAACATAAGATAACTGAAGCCACAAATTATGTATTGCTGAGTTGGTTGACTTGGAGGTTTAACAAAGCCTTAGCCTTCCCTAGTGCAACCCTGAATAGGAATCTAAGCAGTCATATTTAAAGATATTTAAAAGTCAATCTTAATAGGTATGCTGGAAACAAAACAAACAAATAAAACATAAAATAATGGTTCCCAGGTACATTGCCAAAAGCTTAAGCAAAAAGAACAACAAAAAAGTTAAGAAGTGGTGAAGATATAGTCAAATACATAATCTGGTATACTTAAAAAAATCAAAAAACTTGACTATCTTATCACTTTATGGGTCCGCTTTTACAGTGGGAGAAACTGACCATCAAGCCCATTAGGAGACCATGATCCTACTGAGCATCCTGAATCCTTGAAACAATTTTAGATTTCTAGCCGAACAATAACAAATATTAGAACAAATAAATCAAATTACAAAAAACAAAAAAAAGGGTCAAAATATGTTCAACTAATTGGCATGCTTAACAGCTGGTCTACACCAGCTCAAGAATTCGATGTGTATTGAGGATAATCTCTATGACAGAAATAGAGACAGAGATATATAGATAAAATATTATATTCCAGAAAAATGACCACTTTGGAACACTGCTCCTATTTTGAGGATGTTTTGTCTGGAATAAAATTATAATATGCAGAAGTTTGTTTTTCCTTCAAAGTTCAAATTAATCCAGCCACAAAATATAACATGTATAAAAATACATTATTCTGATAGTATGATTATGCTCCTATGCAAATTGCACTGAAACAGTATTTGCCAAAGCATTTACATCTACACTGCAGGTCTATGTGAAAGTGGATATGTCATGAACCCCATTGGAAAAAAGAAGAAACTAAAACAGCATCTATTTATTTTATTATATTATATTATTTTATTTTATTAGATTTAGTCTTCTGCTAAAGTTATTAACAAGGAAATGGCAGAATTTTAACTGGGAAGATAACAGTAGGAAGGCAGGTCTGAGTAAGTTCAAAGTAAAGTAACCAAACACCAAAACTAAGTATAAAGTATAACACATAGAAAATTATGCAAAGACTCACACACTAATTCTAATTGGTTATCCTTTCCCTTCACTAGTGCTAGTACTTCACTATGTTAGGTAGAATGCCTCGGGGGAGGGGTTTTGGGTGGTCTCATGGCCTGGAACCCCTGCAGATTTTATTTTTTCTCTAGCCATCTGTGAGTTTTTTTTTTTGTTTTTTCTGTCCTCCCTGGCCATCGGACCTTACTTTTATTCTATGTTAATTAGTGGTCTCTTATTTTAATTCTTACTTTGTCCTTTTTTCTCTTTCTTCATCATGTAAAGCACTTTGAGCTACATTACTGTATTTGTATAAAAATGTGCTATATAAATAAATGTTGTTGTTGTTGTTTTAAGGTCTTTTCATAGGACAGATAGGACAAACTGGTGAGTGTCCACTATCTGTTTCAGATGGAATTATGATAAAATCCAAATTTCCATTCTATATGCAAAGGCACAAAATTAATAACTAACACCTAAAAATAAATATAAACAGTTCATGAAGACACTTAACAAGTTCTTAACACAAAGTGCCTACTTGGGTGGGAAATACCTTAATCCAGGATCGAGTCAACCCACAATCTAATGCTGCAAAAATCTGCAGGTACATGCAGCGCAGATCATGCAACACCTGTGTCCAAACATGTAAATATTTAACTTCTGTATTATGCTTAGCTTTAAATCTAAAATCTGTTTATGAAGCATTTGACACACACATTTTTCTTCCTGCTGTGTGTTGGCATTTGTATAATGTGTTTTCTTATTACTTATTAGTGTGATCTACCTGTTGTGTGAAATTAATCACCTATCTGTCATAAATAAGGCGAATCTGAATCCAGTTTAAAGGTCAAAACTGAAACTGTATTTAGGAGCTCAACTATTTTAATAAAAAAAATCTAACATTATGAAAATTTTGTATTTTATTCTCTTATTCATAAACTATGGGGTTCCCCCCACCCTGTGTCACGTGCCAGCCACTTTGCATATCTGCCACTCGCGTTGTGAAGAGGTGGGCTGAACACATCCCAACGAGATGCAGTTGCTCCTCTGAAACCCCCTCTTAAAGGGTAATACAATGGGAAACAAACACAGTTTTTTTCCCCCTACTCTTCGCTCAGTCAGCTGCTGGCTTGCTGCTGCTGCCGTGCTGTGTGATCTGCATCATGTGTGGCGCTTCGAACATTTAAAAACCTGTACAGCAGCTGTCTTACTACTTGTGTTTTATTTCCAGCCCCGGTCATGGTTAAACTTCTTTGCAAAAAGTCTTGTCTCACGGAACATGAGTTCTAGATATTTTTTAGTTTATAATTTAAAAACGGAATAAAAATCTGCGTATATGTAGCTTTTAAAATAAGCTCGATTTCAAGCGTGACAAAAAACGTCACATAAAATCGGTGTACAAAATTGTTGCACTTTAGGTTCAGAATTTCATATATATAGAGTTGATATAATCACACAGACATGCAGAGTCATGTACTATAAGGGTTAATGCTGTTTAAATGTGCAGGCCTGTTTTTAAGGATAGGTAAACAAATTATAGCAAAGGTATTCCAAAAATAACATGGAAAAAAATAACGTTATTGTTATGGTGAGGGTTTTGTTTGGCTGAAATTTACAACAATTTAAGTGTAAATTGTAGTCTACACCATTCTAACCTGGAAAATGTGGTGAGAAATTGAATGAATGTTGCACTTTCACTATTTTGTTTCAATTTAACTCCCTGCAAGAGGGGTTGTCAATTCTATTCCTGTTGGGGGGACGTAGACTATGCTACATTTAGTTAAGGTTTGTGCAAAGTAAAAGACAGTAACCTCAAAAACATTTTTCCCCTTCCTGACATTTCTAATGATCATGCAAAATAAATTAATAAATGTGATTTACTGTATATTTTGCTACCTTTTATAAAATCATGTAAAATTTTAATATGATAATTCTGAGTATAATCTAATCTTCATGTTTAGTATTGCAGCTGCAGGAGTATGTGGAATGGTAAAAGGAAGGTATGAATAAAAAAAATGGAAAATTCTACCAGAAAACTGATCCATGTTGCCTACTTGTGATGGAAAGAATTATGTGTGTAAATTTCATCTGAATCTAAGACCGCCTGCAGCCTCCGTGCTATGAATGTGCATCCGTGTTCAGTGAAACTTGCAGCTGGCTGTAACCAATTTTAATAATCTACACTCCAATGCCTGTAGCTGTTGCACATTTTAAGTGAATTCCAGGAAAAGTCTTGCTTAATTAAGAAGACTCAAAATGACAGAAATGACCCTTTACTGGAAAAAAAGGCTTTTACAAAAGAAGAAAAATAAAAGTTAGACAAATATATGAAGAGGATTAAACTCTTACTGACATTGTGACACTCTGAACACTCCACATTAGTAGTGGTTTACGTTTATTATCTGCTTTTCAAATAAGCATCTTGTATAGTGTCAATTCTGAATTTAGAAACTGACAGAGCTTTATGACTGCAGTGTGAAGACATAACATATTGCATATAATATTACAATCAAAGATGCACCGTTCAAGAACATAAAAATTTCAGTCTCAAGTGGCTCACTTAGTATCATCTTCTCATCTTCTGTTTACAACAAATGATATAAGTACAGAACATATTTTGAATGTTATTTAATACCTTTTATCATAATGAAGGGTGCTACTGTAAATAACACAAAGAACAAAATGCAAATATAATATTTTACAGACTATCATATGCTGGGCAAAATATAAAGAGTTTCAAACAGAAGTTCAAACATTTCCTGTTTATTGGCATGTATAAGGAATGTATGTTTTAAAATTTCTCAATGTTTGTTTTAAAAGATGTTCAATTGTGTATCAATTTGCTCCATGACATACTTTGTTTGATCTGGGCTTTAATATCGTACAACTTTGCTTTCACAGTCTAGTGGGATACCCTCTTGTAGTATCAAAGAGGATCTCGGAGATTGTGGCAGCAGTTAATTTTACTATATTTTTTTATCTGTGTAATAATTTATTAAAGTTAAAGGAGAACATAACAGCAATTTCTCTCTCCCACTTACACCCACTTGTCCATGCAAGTTTTAATCTCAGCTTCAGATTTCTTGTCATGTGTACACAGTGTATCTCTTCTAGTGACATTAGTACAACATTAGGACAGTGCCAAAAACAAAGAAGAAATTGAAACACAGTCAGTAAGGAATACATGAAATGCAAAAACAGGCAATGCATACAAGAAACACTTAAGAGTAAGTATGAGTAGCTGTGTTGTAGCCTTATGACTTGTTAATAAAACCTGTCCATATCCAATAAATCAGAAAAAAATATTGACTATGGAATGAATGAAGGATTATATGCATGAACTTTGCTTGCCATTTCACAACACCAAAACAATGATCACATTAGCTTGTGCATGGTCATCAGAAGCCTCCTTCAAAATACTGTTCTTAGGAAATTCAGTGGTATAATATACTCTGTTAAACAATGCACAATACTATGTACCAAATTAAACTATAGCAAGTACCAAATGAAAGGTCCAGGAGCATCATGGGCTGCAGTTTTATCTTACATATCTCAAAGCTTTTACTATGGGTTTACTATGGATGCTGAAGGTTCCTTTAGCTTTAACCAGGTAATTTACTGCATGTAATGGGCATTTTTTTATTCCCATCAAATGTTGATTTTTTAATTATTTTGCCAGAAAAGTCAAAAAACAAACTGATTTGGAGTTTAGTATATAGAACTATTTATTCCTAATTATATATGTGACATATACCAAGGGATCTTGGCTCCGGATTTAGCTAGATTACATTCCATATGATATTGAAACTGTTCCCAGGTAAATGTCCTGAGAACACAGTAAAGGGGTATGAACATAACAAAATGTTTGACAAAAGAGTAGAGATCATTCAGTTCATCAGTCTGGTTTGGTTAGCTAATAGCTATGTTGTCCTAATATCTCATTCAGGTACTTGATAAAAATTGTCAAGGTTTCTGATTCAGCTGCATGACTAGGTTGTTCCAGGTTGCCATTACCACTGAACTAGTGTTTCCTAATGTTTATTTTGGCAGGAAGTGTGATTTAGTAGTCAGAGGCTTTGGACTTTAAACCAAATGACTGTTCAATCATCACCATTGGCTTTTTGTGTGTCACTTACTCTGCTTATGCTCCAAATGTAAAAAAAAAACAAAAATGATGTAAAATATCCAAATATAGTAAAGTGATTTTCCTTAATTTTCACTTGTATTTATATGTACATTGATAAGTACAAGTACACGATTCACTGTTTACCGGAAAGAATGATGATGAATTAATTTTATTAATACCTTTTAGAATTTAAAATACAAAGTAGGTCTACATGTATCCTTCTTTCCACATGGTCAATTAATAACATTTTTGTCTGCATGTAGCATTTGTGCACATTTCTACACTCAGCTTCAAGTGTTTCCCAAGTTTTGCTGATTGCTTGCTTGCCTGTTCTGTCTTTGCAATTTTGATAACGTCTGCAAACATCATAAGTTTACTAATTTAGTGTTAATGTCTTTATCACGGTACAAACATCATGACATCAATCCTCTTAATCTGTATTGTTTGCCTCTTGCTAATTAAACAACATGGGACAGCACCTATATGTGCAAATTATGTACTGCCCTTGCATACACATATAACATCCCTATAAAGTAGGTAAGCAGATCTAGGTAATTCTGATTAGAACTGGAATTAAAAAATCATCTGGAGGTAAGTAGTGGCTTTCTGCTTAAAGTCACAAAAAATATGAGGGAACCTGAAACAGGGATAAAAAGAAAGCACCTCAAGGAACTTTAGTGCTTTGGGCATTCTTAGGTATTATTTTTCCTTGTATAATGCCTCCATTAGACATAGGCTACAAGAAACATTAAGGTAATTAAGGCAGTGTGGATTTTTATTTAATGACAAAATAACTATTGTTGAGTGGTGGGTGATATGTGTCAACCAATATAATACAAAATATTTAATAAAGTAATAGTTATATAGCTAGACAACTTGGCCTAGAGGCTAGGGAGCTACACCTAGCTGAATAAAACCTTTAGATTAAAGATCCAATCTCTTACATCTTAATGTAACCTAGAGCCTGGACTGTTGACAGGGAATTCTTGGAATGTTTCCACTATTCATGCATACCATATATAAATTGAGTACAATGACCTTGGCTCTCACCTGCAGGCACACTGATGTCCAAATCAGAAGTCTGCTATCTACTGTTTGCTTTAATATCAACAATGACACGTTCATATCAGTCCCACTTAGTCAACATTCATGAAATCTGCAGGTAAAACGTGACTGTTGTAACTGTAACCTGTATAACTGCTTAAGGCGAGGCTGTAAAAAATAAAAATGTTTAACTCAAAGCTAAATATCATGTGCCTGGGATCAGTGATTAATCTCCAAATGTGCTATTTCAACTACAGCATTGACCTATTCAGTGCACTGCTGTAAATGAGAGTCAAGGGTGGGGTATACACAGTGAGGGACAGTGGCCGGGATGCCTAAAGATCGGAAGGATGAGAGAAGGATGGGATCTGGAGTTCGGCTTCACAGCAATGCTGGGTGCCACCAGGAGATGCTGTAGGGAGACTGGGGGATTTTTACTTTCCGTTTAGCCAAGGCTGAAGAAAACTGAAGCCCTCCATTTGACTCGGAAGTGCTGGTAAGCCAAGTGAGAGGAAGAACGGAAAAACGTCTGTTCTCACTAACGGGTCAAGAACCATACAAAGGACTCCTGGGAACCCAGCAAAAGCCTGAGTTGGGAGGATGTGTGCAACGCTTGCTGGGTGGTGTGGAGAAGAGTATTGTGTTTATTACCTGTTTATTGTGGCGGTGGTGCTTTGGAGGCACTGTTTTAGAAAAGAAGGATTAATAAAATACTTAGTGCTTTTAACCTGTGTCCAGAACGTCTGTCTGTTGGGGAAAAAGGTGGGCAACAGTGCCACCTAGCATCCAACTCATTGAAAACAGGTAAATACTAAACATAGTGAGAAGCCCCTAGTCGCACTTTTATTGTGAGTGGGCATCACAAAACCCCATTTGATGTACTGTACCTCACCTGGATTGCCCCTTAGTCTGGCTGCCTATCATTGCTGGTTCTTATCCTGCTCTACAGTCCTTCCTCCATGTACATTTCGGCTTGGATATTCAGATTGTTTTCAATTTGAAGTTAGTCTATTTTTCAACCTGCTGAAGGTAACTTGCTTTATAAGCAATCTATTTTTTGTAAAAACTATTATTTTTCCTAGTTTTTGTTTTTCATACTGAAAATATATTGTCTCAAAGTTTTTGAAAAACAATTTTTTTTACCAGCAGGATGCTTGGGAAATATTTTTCACAATCAAAATCGTTTTCCTCAGAAATGCATTAGAATAGTTTGTCTGCACCCTCTTGAAAGCAAAAAAGTTTCCTTTATAATGTAAAAAAGTAAAACTACAGAGTCTGGACAGAATATTACAGTGCCTGTGGTAAGGTAAGTAAATAGAGTGGTATAATTTATGTGAGCCTGACAAAAACTGAATATACTGTACTTAATAGTCACCAGGAATTAAGAAGGAAATCAAGAAGCAAACCCGGGTCTCCTAACTGCAAGGCAGCAGCGCTACCACTGCGTCACCGTGCTGCCCTATCTGAATATCATTTTCAGATATTTTAAATACAATAAAAGGTGTCTTGAATGTAGTTTCCAATACTGCCAAATAGCCTCCTGTCCCTTTTCAGGTATATGATATACATTTCAAGATATCCCAAAACAACTTGCACATTTTGAGATGTTGCAAATGAATTTTAAGTTATTTTAAAGTAGACAGGACCTCCAATTGAAATAACAGGAAATTTGACAAGAGGCACCTTGGAGATAACTTGAAATGAGTTTCAGTTATTATTAAAAGCAGACAAGTTTACCATTCAGTTTACATTCCCATACTTACTTACAGCATGTTTACATGGGGAATGATCAAAAGGATGAGTTCACAAGTAAAAATTACCAAGAAAATGTTTTTGCGCAGAGATCCCCCAAAAATTTTGGAAAAGAACCACAGCTATTCCTAAACAGGAGAAGTCAGTTGAAATGGCTTCAAAATGCCCCCTGAATGCCTCTGAGAATGGGGTTTCCCATGTACAGTGGTTTATATGTCTTGACTGTCCTAAAGTCTCCCCCCTAACATTTCCATTTAAATTAACTGGTAATCCCAAATTAACCCAGTGTACATATGTGTCATTGGGCATTATTGATGCACTGGTACCATGTCCAGGGATGTTTTATACATTGTGCCCAGTGCTGCCAGAATAGGTTTCAGCTCAAGCAACTGTATACAGTATTTATTTTAGTGAGTTTTTGGATATTATATTATGTTTATAAGGTGAAGTTTGATAATAATACCAACCTGACAATCATAGCAAACATATTCACACTGTTCAACTAAAATCAATGGTCCATCACACAAAATTTCTCGTTCCTGGTTTCTCTTAGATTTGTTCAAATGGGTTCATTTTCTTGATTATTTAGTAATGGCATTCTGTGAGTCTATTGTCACCTAATAAGGCATGGACATGACACATAGTTGGAAGATCTATTCCCACCTAGTTTCACCTGCAACTATGGGAGTTATGTCTGCTTTTATACCCACCTTGCTATTGTGTCCTTCCAACATCCTTTAGGTTCCTTCGTTTTGCTGAATTATGTAACAGTTCTAGTAGCCTTACTGGTTTAGGATAGTGCATCTCGGCTACACATGTTAAAGGAGTCATGACTGCGCAACTTATTGATTAGGTGGGACTCAGGCTCATTAAGTGGCACCATTGAGGCAATACAGTATAATGCATATGTGTTAAGAGTAGAAGGTACATGCATATGAAGTGTAATCAGGCCTCTTTGAATATGACGGTTGTAGTGTTGCTGGCTTACAGCTCCAGAGTTCTATCATCAAATCGTGGTGTGTGCTTCTTCTGTGTGGAGGTTGCATGTGCCCCATATGTCAATATGGGTTTTTCACCTACCTTCTTTCCTGTATGGACACCTAAAGATACAGGATATATGGGGATGTGCATTAGCTGACTGCTGGTTAAACTGACAATGGAAACCTATTCTTGGCTGCCTACAGCTATAAGTGTAGTATTTGTTTAAAAGGAGGATGTGTTCACCTAGAACCCTGCTGGTGGCCAATAACCTCTTGTACTCTCATCAGATGTGACCCCATGCAGTAAGCATACACTTCTTTTTATTTGTAGCTTATGGATGCAAAGAGTCTTAGCTGTCAAACATTTTCCTTTAAAATTGCTTAGCGTACAAGGATTGTTTTTCCATGTGGTAGAAGGATCAGTATATCCTGCTAGCTTTTAAAATTTTGCCAAATCAATATCACCCACTGACTCATTTTATGACCCAGAGAAAATGAATAGAGATGTCTGTATATCATACATTAAAATTATAATAAATGTATTTAGATAAATACATCTGCACATAATTAAGACTCCTAAGTTTTAAGTTGCCACTCCCCAACTGAAATTGCATTTACATTCTAGAAGGAATAAAATGGAAGCCTCTGCTAAAGTTTAGAACAGTAAAGTTGACAAGGAATGGCTGAGAATGAGCTTTTCTTTATGAAGCCTGTTTAATACTGTAGAATGCCAGCACCTTGCCATATACTTTTTTGTATGTATGCTGATTTTGCCATTGACCAAATAAAAAAGTAATTATGGCTACCTCACAGGTGTGTTTGATATTGATTCCCATATTTGTGATGGACTTTCCTTAATATTTAGATTTTTGTCTATATTTCAAGACATACAAGATAAGTTGATATATTTCAAAATGGCCTGAAGTGAGTGAGACTGCCCTGCAATAAAATGGTTCAGCAAAGCTGTGGTTCCCTGAGACCCTGTAAAGGCAAAAAATGGATATCTTTATAGAAAATGAGAGAATGCTCAGCTCCCACTGCTCCTGTTTCTGTGACAGTACCTTAAACACAGATTTCAGAGATGGCCCTCTCTATAAAGGTTAATGATTCTCAAGTGTTCTTTTTTAAGAAAGAAACTTTCATCATATACTTAGGAAAAAATGACTGTATTTTTAATAATTGGAACAAGCACATGACTCTTCATACAATCTGTATTATTACACAGTAAGCTCCACTGTCTGTAATTTACATCTGTTTGTTCTGAATCACTTGAAGATTTCACTGAAACAAAGTCACTAATAGCCTGTTTCCGCTGCCAGCAATTACTAGTTGACCTTTAGCCAAATGACTGTTTCAGTGCTCTCATTCTGACTTTTGTTAATTTGTCCCTGATAAAACTAGTTTTTTTTTTTAAATCGTGATTTCTTGCCATGGTTATTCTTTCAATATTCAAATATTGTAGGTTTTATTGAGTTTTGAGTTTTGTTTTGAAACTTTAAATAATGACTTATTACAATAGACAGAAAAATAGGGTAGGCAAGATATGCACTGATTAGTGTTGCTGTTAAACAGTTCCAGAGTCCAAATCTCAGTCCTAGTTTTTTCAAGTCTAAGTCCAGTTTTAGCATTTATGGAGTCTCCACCTGTGTATTTGTGTTTGGGATGGAGTGCTCTGTAGGTATTAGTTTCCCTCTAAAATGCCAAAGATATGCATCTCACATTATCTGGGGACTTAAAATGACCTTGAGAGAGTGAAAAATTCAAAATTAAAAAAATTCTAAATAAATTTGACCCAATTTCTTAATGTATATTATTAAATAAAAAAGTCAAATTTCTTCTGCTAATGCTGTACATAAATTATAGAGTCCAAAAGGCATGAATGACAAAAATCTACTCTCTCTGTTGTTCCCTACAAGTATGAGATTGAAGTAGAAGGGCCTGGAGTCATACAGCTCGGCAGTATTCCATGAGTGAGTTTTTGATCAAAGCTTCCAGTCGTGACTATGTGGGCCTGATGCCTGCCTATTGGCACTGTCTCTTGAAAGTACATATATATATGGCGCATCAGCTCAGAAAAGACTTGGTGTGCTCAAAAACATTCTATTTTATTCTTCTAGCTCTGACCAAAGGGTGCAGTCCTGATGGGTGACAATATCACCAAATGTACTGTAGGTAATAGGAGGGGAGATGCATTTTAATCAAAAAAATCTAAAAGAAAGAAATATCTCTTGTATTACGTGACGCTGATAAACAACTAGTCAAACAAAGTAACTTTAATTCTGTAAATAAAAGTCTTTTTTTTCTAAAAGTTCAGTAATATGGAAGATAAAACAGGAATGGAGAAAACATTCAACTAGGTAAACAACCAAATAATGCTAGAGTTCTAAAGGTGATCCTGCCAAGGACATTAAACTACAGTGCATCTGGAAAGTATGCACAGCGCATAACTTTCTCCACATTTTGTTATGTTACAGCCTTATTCCAAAATGGATTAAATTCATTTTTTTCCTCAGAATTCTACACACAACACCCCATAATTACAGCGTGAAAAAAGTTTACTTGAGGTTGTTGCAAATTTATTAAAAATAAAAAAACTGAGAAATCACATATATAAGTATTCACAGCCTTTGCTCAATACTTTGTCGATGCACCTTTGGCAGCAATTACAGCCTCAAGTCTTTTTGAATATGATGTCACAAGCTTGGCAAACCTATCATTGGCCAGTTGCGCCAATTCCTCTTTGCAGCACCTCTCAAGCTCCATCAGGTTGGATGGGAAGTGTCGGTGCACAGCCATTTTAAGATCTCTCCAAAGATGTTCAATCGGATTCAAGTCTGGGCTCTGGCTGGGCCACTCAAGGAACATTCACAGAGTTGTCCAGAAGCCACTACTTTGATATCTTGGCTGTGTGCTTAGGGTCATTGTCCTGCTGACAGATGAACCGTCGCCCCAGTCTGAGGTCAAGAGCGCTCTGGAGCAGGTTTTCATCCAGGATGTCACTGTACATTGCTTCAGTCATCTTTCCCTTTATCCTGACTAGTCTCTTAGTTCCTGCCTCTGAAAAACATCCCCACAGCATGATGCTGCCACCACAATGCTTCACTGTAGGGATGGTATTGGCCTTGAGCGGTGCCTGGTTTCTTCCCAATATGACGCCTGGTATTCACACCAAAGAGTTTAATCTTTGTCTCACCAGACCAGAATTTTGTTTCTTATGGTCTGAGAGTCCTTCAGGTGCCTTTTGGCAAACTCCAGGTGGGCTGCCATGTGCATTTTACTAAGGAGTGGCTTCCATCTGGCCACTCTACCATAAGGGCCTGATAGGTGGATTGCTGCAGAGATGGTTGTCCTTCTGGAAAGTTCTACTCTCTCCACAGAGGACCTCTGGAGCTCTGACAGAGTGACTATCAGGTTCTTGGTCACCTCCCTGACTAAGGCCCTTCTCCCCCGATTGCTCAGTTTAGATGGCCGGCCAGCTCTAGGAAGAGTCCTTGTGGTTTTGAACTTCTTCCACTTATGAATGATGGAAGCCACTGTGCTCATTGGGACCTTCAAAGCAGCAAAAATTTTTCTGTAACCTTCCCCAGATTTGTGCCTTGAGACAATCCTGTCTCGGAGGTCTACAGACAATTCCTTTGACTTCATTCTTGGTTTGTGCTCTGACATGAACTGTCAACTGTGGCACCTTATATAGACAGGTGTGTGCCTTTCCAAATCATGTCCAATCAACTGAATTTACCACAGGTGGACTCCAATTAAACATCTCAAGGATGATCAGGGGAAACAGGATGCACCTGAGCTCAATTTTGAGCTTCATGGCAAAGGCTGTGAATACTTATGTACATGTGCTTTCTCAATTTTTTTATTTTTGATAAATTTGCAAAAGTCTCAAGTAAACTTTGTTCACGTTGTCATTATGGGGTGTTGTGTGTAGAATTCTGAGGAAAAAATGAATTTAATTAATTTTGGAATAAGGCTGTAACATAACAAAATGTAGAAAAAGTGATGCACTGTGAATACTTTCTGGATTTACTGTATATTAGTGTGACGATGTGGGTTCTGGCTCCACACTCCCATCTGATTTTGGGAACCCTTGAACCCAACACCGTCGATAATGTTACCGAGTGAGCTAGTCAGTGGAGGCAAATAATTCCAGCAAGGGGAAGGTAAAAAGTGCAAAACAGTGCTTTTATTTAAAAAAACAGTCAACAAAAACAAAAAGCGTGTTCATAAATAGTGCAGTACTCTCCAAGTTCTTCAATAAATAAATAAATAATCCATTAAATGAAAACGAGGAGTAAAACCAATAAATAGAAAAAACAATCCTTTAAAACCAGAGGTTAAAATCTTCTTGTGGAAGCAGTCTTTAAAACAACAACAAACAAATCCGGTGCTCTTCTGTTAGCGTCTCACCTGCTTATCCCGTTTGGGCCAAGCAGCAGGCAAGACGCTCTCTGCAGCTGCCCTCCTACAACACACCCGAGACTGGAGACCTCCCGATCCCTGGCTTCGGTATGGCACTCATCCCAGTCCCGGAGAACTTGGTTTCCCACAACGGCCAGGTCGCTCACGTTGGGGATTCCCACCACCAAGTCTCCCGACTTCCGCTGCCTTTCAATGGCCTCTCCGCGGCCAGTCGCCTTCCCTGGTCACTCCCGCTACCTGATCGCTCAGCGGGAGCGACATCAACACAAACACGTGGGTGTCGGCCTAACACCCAGCTTCCATGCAGCTGTCCACGAGCGCTCGATCGCGCGCTCACCACACTCACGCACCGACCGCTTCTTCTCCTGCTCCCAGGAACCTCCGTCTTCTCCTTTCCTTTCTCTCTCCACTTTTTTCCTTTCACCCCTTTAAAACCGACTCGCGCTTCTTTTTAAAAATGACGAGGGCCACAGCAGCTGCGGCATTAGCCACGGGACAATCATGAATGTGGGCAGTTCCTCACCTGTGCACTAGGTGAGAAACGCCCACACCCTACGGATCGTCCCGCGGCCCACTATGGCCCAACGTCCCCTCACTAAGCCGCGAGCACATCGATTATTTATTTAAAATGAATGGCCTTTTCTCAACGAGCTGTGGACCCATATCACCACAATTAGTCCCTCTTCAGATCAAAGTGCTTGTAAAATGCAAAATTAAGACAATATATTAAAATACTAAATATTTTTGTATAGTGCTTTTCACAGAGTGTAGGTGCAGAATGCCATGCATAATTCTCAGTTAAAATACAAGTACTGATTATACTAATTTCTAAATACAGAACTGGTACATATGTAAATGTAGACTTGTAAAAACACAAGAACAAGGTAGAACTGATTAAAAATAAGTGGAAACCAACAATATCTGCACATTACTTGATGAACTATGGCCAGTTAACAACAGTGGTGTTTAAAATTGTAAAAGGGAAAGTCAAAAGTAAAGTCACAGTCCTAAACAGAGTCCTGATGACTTTTCCATATGCACGAAGTGCCACATCCAGATACAAAGAAGAGAAACAGAATAGAGGAGTAACAGTTTAAAATATTGAGATACTTGCATTTCTGAACAAATGACTAACAAACAAAAATGCAGTATGCATAACTAATCAGCAGCTCTAGTCAGGGTATGCTAGACTAAATTACTGAGTCCTCAGCATGGATTTAAAACATGAGACTGAAGGGGCACCAGTTATATTAGCAGGAACATCATTCAACAGCTTTGGGGACCTATAAGTAAAATCTCAACCTCCTGCTGTTATTTTCTTAATCCTTAGAATCTTAAGCAGGCAGTCATCTTGAAATCTCTATGTGCACTCTGGTCTGTAAGTAATAATAAGCTCAGATAAGTAAGCAGGGCCTTGGTCATTTAAGGCTTTGTAATTTTTAAAAGAGGATTATGAAATCAGCCCTAAGCTAAACTGGAAGTCAGTGTAAGGACTTGAGAACTACAATTATGTGTTTGTATTTTCTGGTTTGTATAATAATTCAAGCAGTAGCCTTTTGAATTAACTGAAAGATGCAGAAGAATAATTTGAACAGCCATTCAATAACACATTGCAGTAGTTGATCCGTCTATAAATAAATGCATGAATTAATTTTGCAGCACCTTACATATTTCGAAAATGTCTTAATCTTTCAACATTTTCAAGATGGAAAAACATGTTAGGATGGTTTTGTAATGTGTTTTTTAAATGACATGCTAATGTCAAAAATAACACCTAGATTGCATGCTGATTCAATTAAACTAATGGTAGTTCCAACTGAGTAAAAGAGTGACAAAATGTTTTTCGCACCCAACATAATTTCCTCAATATAACTAAAATTTCTGTTAGAAATTCAGATCATAATGTAAAAATGGGTATGTAGTACACTGAGCAAACATCTGAATAAATATACAAAAAACAATAGTAACAATGGAAAACTATATTTTGTATCATTGAACCTCAAAGTGGCATTGACATAGGCTGAAGCTCCCAGTTGAAGACTCAAATGGAGCAGAGGATAAGAACTCAGGATACTCAGGATAAGACATGAATATAGGGGTATATACTGTACTGTAGGTTCAAATTATGCTGACATCTGTATCTCGGTCTAAAAGCAGAAATGCCTTTATTGTTGTAAGAGAATCAAAGGAAACTATAAAGAGTTGGAGTACCTACCCTGTAACCTTGTATAATTGGATCATAGACAAACTGAAAAAACAAGCAAATAATTGCAGAGAGGTCTAAGTTCAGGATAAAACTGGCAAAGATGGCAAAGCTTCTGGTTTTCAGTCCTTCCAGCAGGAAGAGGTGGGTTCAGATGGACTGACACCGGACGTGACATCATAGATGTTCTAGCTGTCAATTATTCAGACTGCAGAGGCACAGTGACAACCCCTGGTGAAATCAGATTTGTTCTGGCAGTCTATCATCTTTTCTGCAGAGGGAGAAAGAGAAAAAGGCATTAACACTAGATTCCCTGAAGCTTACAATTTTTTTTGTTGTCCTTGAAATTTTTGTGACATACGCCAACAAGCTCATAGCCCCTTATACTTCACTAATAGACTGCTTTAGTTTTGAAAATGTGTGAATAAGCAGAACGCAGCCTGCTACCCCCCGCACACCCCATTCAGTCAGATGAAGGTATCACCCTGCTGCAATCCTCACAATTCAAGTCTGTGCTGAAGTGTTTACCTGGCAATGAGTTTGTACGAAATTGTATAGGTAATGAAATACCGTGATTTGAAATACAGTGGTACCTCGGTATACGTCTGCTTTGGAATAAGTCCAACTTGGTATACGTCCTATTTGGATACGAAAAATTTTGCTTGGTATACACCCTTTGTTTGGAATATGACTCGTGTGCTACCCTTATTTACCTTTCTCTCGAGAAAAAGCCACGACTGCCCACGAGCGTCAGTGCGCCAGTTGCTAGCATTCAGTGAACAACCTGTGCTATAACTCTCTGTGAATTTTCACGTGTGTGGTATAGTGGGTCCACAGCTCCTGTCAAAGCCCAGTTTTAAAATAAATAATCACCGCATTCACGGCTTGGTGAGGGGGCGTGGTGGTTTTGTGGTAGAAGTGGTTCTCAGGGGGATTTGCGATGTGGCCGTTTCTCACCTAAGTGCACAGGTGAGAGACCATTCCATTCATGATTGGTCCTATGTCTGCTTATCTTGATAAACAGAAGCGCAAGTCGGCTAGAGGGGGAGGAAAAATAAAGAACAGACGGGAGGTAGAGAGAGAGAGAGAGAGAGAGAGCGCGCATGCATGAATTGGCTGAAGTAGGCAGAGTGAAGGTCAGCTGCAAGTAGGGCGACTCCCCTGTTGGGAAGCAATGGGCCGCCAGGTGAAAAGGCACCGGGCTTCATCTTATTTTTTATTTTTTTTTAAAGAATGCTCTCTGCTGTATTTTAACCTCGTTGTTTTAAGAAGACTTTAGTCTATTGTTTTTAACCTCCATGTTTCACTTCTGATTTTATAGATTATTTATTGGAACTTTGGAGACTGCACTTTAATTTGAACACCTTGTTTTGTTGATTGTTTTAATAAAAGCACTTTGCACTTTTTCACTATCCCCTTGCTTTGTTGTTACCGATGAGCTTAGCAGTAAGACATATTACCGACGGTGTAGGGTTCAAGGGCTCCCCGACAGCAGATGGGAGCATACAGCAAACCCGCATCATCACAACGTGATTTTGTGTTTTTTCACGTAAATTTGAATTGATTGTTGAAAAGTATGAAGGTGGCATGTATATCCAGGACATGGCTGTTGCATACCATTTGCCGAGAACGACGGTATCTACAACTGTGAAAAACAAAGACATTATTAACAAGTAAAGTGAGGTTAAATTTTCATTTATTTCATCTAATTGCTTTTGTATTTATGTATTTTAGTTTTAAGCAGTGTTTAAATTATTTTATACAACCCCATCAATGTATAATATGCCAATAACCATAAGATTTTTTTTTCATGGGAATTGATTAATCATTTTCCCATTATTTCTTATGGGAAAAATTAGTTTGGTTACGTCCTGTTTGGTATAAATCCAAGGAGCTGGAACGGATTAAGGACGTATACCGAGGTACCACTGTACATACATTTCATGTGTTACAATAATCTGTGTAAATACAGAAAGACAGAGAAAATGTGAGACAAGAAATGCTTAACACTGCTAAAACAGAAAATGTTTTCATATGTTATAATAATAACAGCTTAATTTTGACATGAAGTGTAGCTTGTGTGAAGACTGAATCCCAGATATTCAAGAAACACTATTGCAAAAGGGTGTAGCAAAGCAAGTATGCTTTTATTCACAAACAAACCCGAAGAAAACAAATGGCTCAATTGACATGTTGCTGGAGCCCAACTATCGGTCGGTCGAAAGTAGAAGACGTGCATAAATGTGTGTTGTAACACTGCTTTGTATCTAATTTACGCAGACGCCGCAGTGGAAAAGCTACTGGTTAGAAATCCCAAAGTTCAGGAAAATTTAAGGAGGTCAGGGACACCAAAAAAAATTGTAAGCTTCAGGGATTCTAGTGTTAAAACACAGCGTCAACCTCTGGTGTTGGTGGTAGAATCACACTCAATAGAGACCATCAGCTGTCATGTGTGTGCACACGTGTGACTGGACCACCCCTTAGCCCAGAACTGTTGGGTCAAGCAGTCTGAACCATGAGATTTTAAGTCCAAGAAAGAGCCACAGTGTTGGCATGCAGAGAACAAGGACAATGGAGTACTTTGAACCAACAAGGCTGGTCCATATGGTTTTTGGATGGGGCCATTTCATGATGGCATCAACTTTGGCACATTGTGGTTTTACTTTACCCCTGCCTACCAAGTAGCCCAAATATTTGGCCTTGTTCAGCACAAAGAAACATTTTTTTATGTTGATCCAAAGAACACCTTCACTTAGTGCCAACTAGCACGATGGGCACCAGCAGCACGTGTTCCTCCCTGGTACTGGAATACAACATCATCCAGTTAGGCAGCACAATAGGTATTGTGGGGATCCAGCACTTTTATCCACCAGATGCTGGAAGGTCACTTGTGCAATCCAAATGGGAGAACACAATACTGCCAATGGCCGCTAAGGGTGCTAAATGAGGTCTTCTCCTTTGTGGATTCTGTTAATTTGCCATTACCCTTTTGTCGTGTCAAGAGTGGTCAAATATTGAGCTTTACAAGTTGTTTAAGGAGTTCATCAACTCATGGCATTGGGTAAGCATTGAATTGGGACACTTGACTAAGTCGGTGGAAGTCGTTGCAGAAGCACCAACTGCCGTTTGGCTTTGGCTCCAGGATGATGGGGCTCTACCAGGAACTAAAACTTTCCTCAATTACACCAAGATGATCTAGCATCCTCCTGATCTCAAGTTCCACTTCAGTTCATTTTACTTCCAGCATGCAGTGTGGGCATTCTTGGATGATAAACCCTGGTTCAGTGATGATATCATGCACAATCATAGAGGTTCTTTTCACCACTTCCATGACATACAAGATGGCTACTTCAAGATCTTGTTGTTGTTTGGGCATTAAAGTTCCAGGGCAAAGTAGGAACAAGGCTGTCTGAAGGATAGATCAGGATCCCTGTCCTTCCACGGTTTCAGCAAATACATATGGTAGACTCGTTCCACTGGTTGAAAATTTGGTTGTTTCAAGAAATAATCAACCAGTCCTTTCCTTTCCTTAATTTCATGAGGGCCTTGCCAATGTGCCAATGATATGGAATGCGAAGTGGGAATGAGAAACATGACTCAATCACAAAGTGTTGAGCCACAATTGTAAGAGCGAGGCTCCGTTTTCTCTTTTGAAATAAGTCTGTTCTTTTCATGATATATTCTAGAATATTAGTGGAAGGGAGTGCCTCTTCCACCCATCCCTTTCTTAGAATAACCAATAATCCCTAGAGTTTTCATACATACAATAACTTAAAAGGGGAGAAGACCGCAGAGGCTTGTGGGACTTCCCAGTATACAAATAACATGAGGGTGAGAAGCTGATCCCAGTTCCTCCCATCTTCGCTGACAACTTCGCACAACATTTGTTTGAACATTTGATTAAACCATTCTACTAAACCATCAGATGATACATTGACGTTCTCAAATGCTTATTTCTGAGTAATTTGGCAACCAACCTGAACATCTCCGAGGTGAAAGGCAACCCTTGATGCATTATGACTTCTTTAGGGATGCTGACACCTATCAGTTCCTTTACGATGTTTTTGGAATTGGCAACACTCAGAGGAATAGCCTCTGGATATAGTGTGGCATAATGAACCATTAGTAATATGTATTTATGGCCAAGAGCAGGCCCACGCCTAGGAAATTCTGGGCCCCAGGCAGCTGACAGAGTTTGGGCCCCTTTCGTGTTTCAAATATGTGCGTATATTTTAAAACTTGAAAAAGGGCGGGCCCCTATCTAGCTCGGGCCCCTGACAAGTGTCATGGTTGTCAGCCCCCAACCAACCCCAGGTGAGGGCCTGCCAAGAGTGTAGGGTTCAAGAGGTTCTACAATATCCACGCTTATACACTGAATGGAATGTCAATGAGCGGGACAGGGACGAGAGGAACACAGTATTTCCATGGAATCAGCCACAGTTGACATTTCATGTAGGAAGTGCAAAAGAGGCGGACCTCCTCATTGATCCCTGGCCAATAAAAAACAGAGCTTAATCTGCTGTATGGTCTAATTGGCTCCCAAATGGGTTCTTAGGATATGGGCATGTTGTAATAAGCAAACCTGCCAGTACACTCATGGAATTTACAGCAATGACCTCACCTCGCTCTTATGATCAGGGACACAATATAAAAAATCATTATGCAGAAAGTGCAGACCCGATGGCATAGGATATGACATTGATTGTTTGTCTATCAAAACAACTGCATTCTTGGAACACTTAAAGGAATCATCATTCCATTCTTCTCGTTAAAAAGAGACTGGTGTTTGTCAAAATTTAAAATGTAAGTCTAAGAGGGGATTCAGAGGGATCTCAGTAGGTGGAGTGATAGACTGCGATGACTTACTATCTGTCTCCATGGAGATGTCTGTGCAATCCGGCATTATATCGGCCACATCATACTTGGTAGCCACATTACCCTGTTCATCAACCGGCTGACAGCATGGCATGGAGACAGCTTGAGATTAGTTCATACCATCTATGATAAAGCTCTGTGTTACAGACAGAGTGGTTCGTGCTTCTCTACATTTACTTTATGACCAGTATCATCCCAGAATGACAGGATAAGGTGAACTACATAAAACAGCTACCCTGATTTTTTGAGTTTCCCCTTAATTTGTGATTATACACAAGGTGGACCTGTACCACTGAGTTTCCCCATGGATTTAAGTTAAGTTCAGTCCAGACTCCCATTGTCTCGGTAGCATGTAATGGCATGCAACAATGGAAATGTTGCTTCTGGAATCAATGAGTGATGTTACCTTAAGACCATTTATAACCACCATGCCAATGCAAGGAAGGAAGAGGGGAATAGCTGCGAAAGAATACCTCTCACCTCGCACCCAACTGCAACTGATCAGATTGCCGATGCGAGGACAAGTCAAGGTGTTATGGTTCAGCTCCCCAAACTTGCAACAGCAGTGAAGGAATGTGTGTTCCTACTTTGGTTCTACCGATGACTCCATCTTGTAATAAATAGGCTTAGGTATGGCAATATGCTCTGGGTCGTATCTTCAATCCATACAAGCCCTGGCCTGTTGGTCCAGACAAATGTCATACCTCAGAAACCCCTTGGCTTTTAGTTGATCATAATCTGAGGCAGCCTGCTCATCAAGGTTGTAATAAGCCTGTTTAGCCGGTCCCCTCAACAATGGCACCAGTAAGTGCACCAATCTGTACACTCCCAGTGATGATGGGTGGCTGTATGCTTGAATATCAATAAATAAGTCTCAGTATTATCATCATTGTGTAATAACAACAATACCTGGGGTCGACCTATCTGTCTTTTCTGCTGGAGGGTGACACGTGTTTGACTAAGTACTTCTGGCTTGGAAAGCTGAGTTTATTGTTCCCCCACCTGGACCTTTAATATCCAGAGTTCTGTTGCCCAAAGAAGGGTTGCCACATTCTGTTGCTCCATTATAGCAACAAATCCTGATGACAACGCCACTGTAAGAGAATCAAAGAACAATACTAAAGAGTTTGGGTATCTACCCAGCAACCCCGCATAATTGGATCATATGCAAATTGCAACAAAAAGCAAATAATTGAAGAGAAGTCTGAGTTCAGGACAGTACTGGCAAAGATGGCAGAGCTTCTGGTTCTTAGTCCTCCCAGCAGCAAGAGGTGGGTTCAGGTGGACTGACACCGGAAGTGACATTCGAGATGTTCTAGCCATCAGTTGTTCAGACTGCAGAGGCACAGTGTCAACCCCTGGTGTGGCAGTAGAATTTCAGTCACTGGAGTCCTAAAGCTGTCCCCTATGCACACTCGAGTGACAATGTATTGCTTAAGAGTTTTGTCTTAGTGACAATAGCTCCCAATAGCAACACTGCAGGTAACATAGGAATGGTGAACATATATAGAACAAGGGCTAGAAAATACTTCATAGTGTTCAGGTACTATAATGAAAATGGCTGTTTGAATATATTGAATTTTAAAACCCAAATTTACCATTTGTTTATGCTCTTTAACTATTCTGCCAAGCGTAAAAATTCATAAACAATGCCTTAGAAATGTCTGAGTGATCTAAGGGTGAAGGATAAGTTCACTGTGCTCCCTGTAACACAGAGTGAGATCAATATGGATGATCACCACCCATTTTCTAAATCTCTTACCTCTGCCTTTTCCATGCTGTCTCTTTCACCTTCTCCTTCAAATCTAGACTGAACATCCTGTTGTTGACTGATCATACATTATTGAACCCATTTAATTCAGAGCAGTGTAGTGGTGGTGAATAGAGCCAACCCTGACAGCAAAACTCTCAAAGTAGTACCAAACCCAAGACATGGCACTGGCATATTACAAGACGCACTCATTCACTGATCCAAAGTCAATCATATCAGAGTTAATTATGAGTCATCAGTCAATGCATATCTTTAGCATATAACATATAAGCTTTGCATAGAGAATGTCTGGGCAACAGTTTCAGAACCCTGAAGCTGTGAGGCAGCAGATCCAATAGCTGTGCCACTTGGTTATCCCCTAAATCTGTTATATTGATTACACATGCATATATATATATGTTCACGAACATCTTGGTACACGTACAACTCGGTTCACGACCAAAAAGTTCGCCAAACGTTTGCATCGGTTCACGACTACACACTCTGTATACGAACAAGCCAGTTTCCCTTTGGGTTTGTGTGTGCCGATGATTTCCACACATGTTGCATTGTTCTCGGTCAGACGTGCCTGCCTGCTGCTGAGAGAGAGAGGGGGGGAGGGCGCGTGCACGTGCGTGCCTGCCTGCTGCTGAGAGAGAGGGGGGGGGGAGGGTGGGTCCTGCTGAGACAGAGAGAGAGAGCGAGCCTGCACGTGCGTGCCTGCCTGGCAGGTTCATACGCGCCGATTACTGTATTTAAGCAGAGCCGCTCCCTGTTCATTGTTGTTAGTCAGACGTGCGTGCTTTACCTGCGCTCTGTGCTGTACAGTATTTCGTGTGCTTTGCAGTTAATTATGGCTTCTAAGCAAGTGAAGAGTGGTGAAAAGAAAGTTTTGAAGAAAACTGAAATCGAAGTAAAGAAAGAAATTATTGAAAAGTTTGAACGTGGCATTTGCGTTACTGATCTTTCCGCCAAGTACAAGAAGTCAAAATCTATGATTTCGACTATTCTAAAGCAGAAAGAATCTATTAAAGCAGCTGATATTGCAAAAGGAGTTACAGCGTTAACCAGGCAGAGGCTTCAAGTGCTGGAAGAGGTGGAAAAACTGTTTACCAGTTTACTTATTTACCAATTTGAGAACCCTCGTGCTTTTAAGCAGCACAATGTAAACAAAGCCAGACTGCCAGTAATGTGGAGGGCAAACACGAAGGGTTGGGTAACAAGGACTTTGTTTATGGAATGGCTGCATGAGGCTTTCGCTCAACAGCTAAAAACACCAGAAACCCAAGAAATCACAAGAGAGAAAACACCTGAAGGAAAACATCCCTCCATTGCGGAGCCAGACTGTACCTCCTCTCCACCCAGTTCCTCCTCACTTCATGCCAGAACTCAACTCATGCAAGATTAGTTTTCTTGGTGATTTTTGTATCACAGATTTTTCAAAAGTTAATTTTTCAGTTCGTAGTGTGATTTGTTGCAATGTTACTTTTCTCTTTTTTCAAATGTTTCTTTTTTCCGTTGTGCTTAAAACTCATTTTGAAAAAAGTGTTTACAGCGATCGGGCTGTAAGGCTATTAGCATGAACTCCTGCAATGTTACTTCTTTGGTTGCTTGTGGTTGGTTTTTAAATTAAAGTTTGGATTTGTTCAAATGTTCCCCTCTGTTCATAGAGAGAGAGAGAGCGCGAGCAAGCACGTTCTGCTGACAGAGGGGGAGGGTGCGTGCTACAGAGAGAGAGAGACAGCATGTAGCTGAACAGGGAGCCTGGGTGTTTTGTGTCAGTGTTATTCAATGTTTTTACATTAGTTTACTATTACACTGTGCATTCTATGGTGTAATTAACTATATTTGTGCTTAGTCTTTACATATATTTACATATTTACATATACAGTGGAACCTCGAAATATGAGTTTAATTCTTTCCAGCACTGAGCTCGTATAGCGAATTTCTCATATCTAGAACAAACTTCCCCATTGAAAATAATAAAAATCAATTTTCCTAACAAACAACACTGATAAATAATATATACAAGTGGAACCTCGGTTTGCAAGTAACTTGGTTTACGAGTGTTTTGCAAGACGAGCTAAATTTTTTAATTAATTTTGACTTGATAAAACGAGCGATGTCTTGCAATACAAACTTTGTCTGCCGAGCGTCATGTGATCATAACTGAGCTGATGGTTCTTCTCTCTTGTGCACGTCTCTCTCCCTCTCTCCTTATCTCTCTCGCTCGCAATAGCCTCTCTCTCTCTCTCCTTATCTCTCTCGCTCACGCCTCTCTCTCTCTCTCCTCTTGAGGGCAATCGTCTCCTATTCTGATAATCCGCAATATTTTTGGATACACTTATATGGCGAACTGCTACAGCGAAACAATGAAATCACAAGCGCACAAACGCGTAGATCCTCACGCTACGAGAGAACAAGGAACATTGATTGAGCTGACGGGCTGGCAGCGTCAGCTTGGGTGAATCCCCGAGTCGAGGCGGATTGGGAAACGCCTCACGCATACCCACAGCCTGGCTCGTGGCTCTTTACGCGAGCCAATGCTCGTATTTAGATCTGAATTTTTCGCTCATACTTTCCTCTTATCCAGAGGTGATCGTATCTCGAGGTTCCACTGTATATTTACATACAGTTTGTACGGTCTGGAATGGATTAATTGTATTTACATACAATCCTATGGGGGAAATTGCTTCGGTTCACAACCAACTCGGTTTACAACCAGAGTTTTGGAACGAATTATGATCGTGAACCGAGGTTCCACTATATATATATATATATATATATATATATATATATATGTGTGTGCTTTGTTTCATTTTGCAAATAATGTAACTTAGTACATAGTTAAATAAATGTTTTGTAAAATTGAGAATATTTACTGAAACAATTTTTAATAGTAATAACTTTATGTTATTATTTTTAGCATCATATAAATATAACCATTTATTACGGTGTAACAATGTAACGCATGAATATTCATTCAAAACTGCATAATATAACCCTACAAAATACAGCTGTCAAATTGTTTATAATAAATAAGAAATTAAATTGTGTATCTGATACATTAAATTCTCTTTACTGTGTATCTGACAGATGGTTTTTATAATTCATCCATTATTTTGCAAAGCTGTATTTACTAAAAAAGAAAGAAAAACAATAAGTAAAAAATCTGTGTCTACTTAAGGACCATGAACAAGGTGAGATTAGTTGGTGTCATCTGGCTGCTGGGTGCCCACAGACTGGGTGACACAGATACACAACAGCTTTACAGAAAATCAATACATCCATGGTTCACAGTGACATGTGGAAGCACTGTTGGCTGTGAATAAATGTGCTGCACACTGAGTTTTGGCATCATGATGGGTGCCCACAGTCACTCACCACAACCTCACTATAATAGGGAAAAAGGAGGTGAGTGTTTTGTGTTCCTACAAGAAAGAGAACACAGTGCATGGTTTTGTGGAAACACTGGATGAACATGCAGTATTCTCTTAATCCAAGGTACAAATTAGGAAGGATGATTGCCACAAACTACAAAAACCTGGGGAAAAAGGCGAAGAAGACTTTTTCTGCCCAGCATGCAGTAGTACTTTACTTTTAAATTTTTGAGCCATATTCCAGTTGGAAATACTGTATATTCAGAATAATATTTTGTTTTTGTAAATACTGTATACTAATATAGTTTTGGACACTGTAAAACAGATGAAGTGTTTTCTTCAAAGCCAATTTATAATTTGTGTCTGAATCTGATGGTATTTACTCCACTTCACTGTTACCCAGACATGAAATAAGAAAGTACAGAAAAAAAGAATAAACTATGCATTAAACATTTTAAAAAATACATTTGTTATATTCCACTAAAATTATGGGCACTAGCGTATTGTATATTCTACCATTGTATTTTGTACAGTGCATAAGGGTAGTGGCTGGGCAACCTCTGGCCACATAAACTTTGACTTATGTTCTTAATGTGTTATGGGCCTAGAGGTTAATTTCCTTCAGGATCTGTGTAAAGTGGTATTGTGTTTTCCCTTCCTCTGTTGGCAGCTAGCCTTCTGCTAATGTACAGTAGCTTACATTACCATTTACATAAATCATTACTATTAGAAGTGTTAACAACCTAATTTAAAAAATATATCATTGATAAATTTTCTGAACTCCTTTATTTCAATGTGGGTTGGCAGAGGACCAGTGCCTATTCCAGCAGGAGTGGTCAAGAATGCTTAACAGGGCTAGATATGGAGACTCTAGGTAACCTAATTCGTGCTTCTTTGGTATATGGTAAGAAACCTAAACAGGTAGTACTTGAAAACTAAACACAGATAGTGACATGACCTTGGATTTCAAAATAAAACTCTTCAACTGTGATGCAACAATACCAGCTGTAAACACACTGCCACTCAAAAAAAAAAAACAACAATGGGATGTCCTAACCAACACACATGCACATGCATTGTTGTGAAGAAATTATTTTGTCTATGTTTTGTTTACATATAGATTCACATTAACATTTTCCTGCTATCTTTCAATCATTGTTTAATAATGCTGTCTTAAAACTCATATTTGCAGGCATCTTCGACACCACTATTTCCACATCACAGAAGCTCAGTTAAGCTGGCAGGTTTTCTAACTTTTGTGAAACTGTCCTGGTTGTTTATTGACAATTAATTTTAGGCTTTTGCAGCAAACACAATGATTTATGTGAATGCTTTTTTCTATTTTCTTCTCCTATCGTCCTTTTATTGTTTCTTGTATACTTCTGTTGCACTGGTGTTTTCAGCATTGTGATGCTTGAAACTGCCTGTCTGTTACAGTAAACCAAGATATCCTGACTTCATTTGTACCAGCACATTTTAGATTAGGAATAACATCATATATAACATTTTACTTTGTGTCTTGTTCTCTGCTAGCATTTTACATATGAGAAAACTTATTTCTTATACTTAGGAATTTTAGTATGTTTAACTAGTTTAGGACCTTGCACAATAGTGTTTATGGAGTATACTGTTTATTTAAAAATTGACTGGTGAAAATTAAAATATATTCAAATGAGTTATATAAATTAACCCAGCTGAAGAAAGCTCCCTGTTAGAGCTCTTCAGTCTGCCATGATGCTTCGGAGAATGCACATGGGGGTTCCACCATTAGGTGTAAATAAAAGATGACCTTGTTAGGAGTTCATTTATAAGGCTCAAGATCTATATATGGCTTATATAAGGCTCAAGACTCATTTATACTTATTAAATATTTTCTGCAACACTAGTTAAATTATTTGTCTTAATTTCATTTTTCATGGTCTCATTGCCACGACTCAATGTATAGTTGCAATATATAAGCTGGAAACAAACAGCGACTGCTGTTCAAACTTTTGAATCTCTAACCGCTATTTGTTGAAGTGTGTTTCAAGTTTTTTGATTGTAATTCTTCTGACTATGGTATTTGGTTAACATTTGGCTTTGAAGAAACTGAACTGATTTTCTGGTTTTGACCTATGCTTACATAATCTCTTGATCCATCTTTAGTGGATAGCATAGCTGTCTCACAGATACAGCATCCTGGGTTTAAATCCTATGCCTGGATGGTATCTGTGTAGAGTATGCATTTTCTTTCCACAACTCTGCATGGGTGCTCCAGTTTTGATCTCACATCCCTAAAGATGTACTTGTTAGGTTGACAGATCCCAATTGGCTTAGGTGTGAAGGTTGGTTGGTGCACAAGTGAGCCCTGTGATGGGATGGTGTCCTATTTAGGTGCCCCCATGACCCTCAATTAGATTAAACAGGAATATTATGACATGTTACATATTACAATGAGATTAAATTTATTGTCGTTAATGCATACTTTACTTGCATGCCTTAGATAGACTAATAAGAGAAGCATAATATCAACAATAGGTGATAACTAAATCAGCATACACTAAATACAGTATATCAGGCTCTACTGTGTATATAGAAAGCACACACACACTGGTATGCAACTGTTAATGTATTTAAGTTGCTGATAAGTGGCTGTTGACAGGCCTTATAATGTGTTACTAATGTGTTTCTGGAGCTTTAAAATCCTGAAGAGAGAGATAGTACATTGAGACTATCCTCTCACAAACTGTTATGGCAGGTCTCCTTGATTCAATTTTCAAACAAGGCAGTGTCCCAACCAGACAGGACTACCATCTCTATGCAATGTCTACAGTATATGATCATAGCACCCTTTCTGGAATTCATGAAAGAGCATTTGGACATTGTTTATCTCCAAGTATCCCAAAGGACACCATTCAGCACCTCTTTTACTCCATGTACTCCATTGTCACTTCAATATTTACCCGTACCTTTAGCCTAATTCTTGTTCCATAAATTGTCCCTTTGTTACGGTTTACCCATACATGACTCAGATGTTTTTCATTTATGACTTTTTCTTTTAGTATACTTTTTTATTAATATTGTTATTATGAATATTAGTTTGATTATTTAATATTCTATTATGATTAAGGTATCTCTACTGATTATTTAAATTATATTCTCTTATGGTAGTGTTTCTACTATTTGGATTTGTAATTCTTCACTTTTATTTTTTTTTACTTTTTGCTCCTTTTTTTGTAAATTGTAAACATCTTGCAAAAAATATCTAAACATTAAAGGAAGTTTGTTGTTGTTGTGATTCTGTGTACAGTAATCCCTCCTCGATCATGGGGGTTGCGTTCCAGAACCCCCCGCGATAGGTGAAAATCCGTGAAGTAGAAACCATATGTTTGTATGGTTATTTTTATATATTTTAAGTCCTTATAAACTCTCCCACACTGTTAACATTATTAAAACCCTCTAGACATGAAATAACACCCTTTAGTCAAAAGTTTAAACTGTGCTCCATGACAAGACAGAGATGACAGTTCTTTCTCACAATTAAAAGAATGCAAACATATCTTCTCTTCAAAGGAGCGCGTCAGGAGCAGAAAATGTCAGAGAGAGAGAGAGCGTGACAGAAAAGAAAACAATCAAAAAATCAATATGTGCTGTTGGGCTTTTATATATGTGCACCGCGATAAAGCAGCTGCAAAGAAGGGAGCAATGTGAAGGTAATCTTTCAGCATTTTTTAGAGTAGCTTCTAGGCAAACAGCCTCTGTACAAACAGCTCCTCTGCTCACACCCCCTCCGTCAGGCAGAGAGAGTGAGAGAGAACGAGAAAAGCAAACAATCAAGCACCGCTCGGGAAGCATATCGTATATCATTGAGGAGTTTTATTTAATATGTAATAAGTGCTCTAATTGGGTAGCTTCTCAGCCATCCGCCAATAGCGTCCCTTGTATGAAATCAACTGGGCAAACAAACTGAGGAAGCATGTACCTTAAATTAAAAGACCCATTGTCCACAGAAATCCGCGAAGCAGTGAAAAATCCGTGATATATATTTAGATATGCTTACATTCAAAATCCGCGATGGAGTGAAGCCGTGAAAGTTGAAGCGCGATGTAGCGAGGGATCACTGTATTCCAAATATCAAAAAAGGCTGCAGACCTCAATAGTAAAGCTTCATGCATACTACCACAGAGGTCTGAACCTATTCTTTTGAGTAGGCCTCACTGCTACGGGTAGCCTGGCCCCAAACTCTAGTAGCGGGCTGACATGGTAAACAGGCCTAACACTGTTCTTTTAGTACTTAAAGATTTATTAAGATAAGAAAAAGTTGCAGGTGGCATGGTGAGGGCACTGCTGCTTTGCAACAATGCGACCGAGGTTTATGTCTCCAGTTACTCTCTGTGTAGAGTTTGCGTGTATTCATCATGTGTGTGTTGGTTTCCTTTTGGTGGTCCAGTTTCCTCCCATAGTCCAAAGGTGTAGAGGCTAGGTGGATTGGTAATACTAAATTTGCCACCAAGTGTATTTGTGTGTGTTCACCCTGCATTTGATTGGCAGCTTGTACTGGAATGTTTCTGGCTTTGTGCCTAATGCTTGCTGGGATAAATAGACAGTAAATTGTAAAACAAAGACAGGAACAATAAAATTCCATATAGAAGATGCAGTGCAGATAAAAAAAACACTAAATATATACTGAGCATAAAACACAACAGCAAAATTAGAAAACAGGACTATATCAATAAAACTTTAATATTGCATAAATACAAAGATGAAACAAAAACAGAATAATTATAATATGAAAAATTATATAAAAAAATTACAAAAAGATTAAATAACCAAAAAATAAACTTGAGTCCGGGTAATCACCGTAGTTGTACCATAACAGCTTGTGCTACAGGGTTTTCCAGTTTTGCCATTCTCCTTATTTCTATCATAGTGTATATACAGAACCACCAAAGGCTGATGGAGGAAAACTAAAATAAGTAATGTAACATGCAATAATAAATAATCTGTGGTTACTGCTTTAAAATGTTATACATATACATGCTCAATTTTACTATATTTCCACATCATCATCCAGGTTTAGTTTACATTTACTGCATACTCATTTTTTTAAGTGTATCATGAAAATTTAAGCACTACTGAAAATGGGTTTAAGCTGTAAGACATCCAGAGGCAAATTACAAAATAAGACAGAGCTGAAGGTCAAGCATGTTATCTTTTCTATAACCAGGGATTTGAAAGAATGTCCCGGCTGTAGAGAAATTAGGGACAGGAAAGGACATTTAGGACAAACCATTCAATTGTCAGACCTTTTTTTTGAGAAAATGTTTGAATAACATAATAAAAAAAGAAGCTGCCACATTCTGTTGATGGCTGACTGTCTATCACATTGATTTAATGTCTTAGCATTTATTATATCAAATTGAATCAAGAGCTAAGAACTCAGCAACAGAAAAGACATTTCCTTTGATGATATACTGTTGTCTATACCTTGATATTTATTTGTTTCAGAGAGTTTAAACAACATTAAAAGTCAAGCTAAGGGCTAAGCTACGTTTCTGTAATGTCTGAGTGGTTCGTTTATCTGTCACCTATTGAAAGGGGCATTCTACAGAAGGATCAGCATCATTTGTGAAGTCTGGATGATAAAATAATGCATTTGCCTAGGAATTAGTTCCAGGCAAAATTCAGGTCACAAGTATAAAGTCAAATATATAATTATTTTTAAGTAAAACGATTTCACTTACTTAAATTATAAATGCACTAAAAACAAAAAAGATTTTTTTAAACTTGTTTAGCATGGTGGGAAATTACAATGTTGTTTTTATTTAATATCTTATGATGAAAGTAGCTATTCTACTAATTGATTCACTAAATTAACTGTATGTGCGCCCCACAATTTTATTTAGTCACATATAACCACATAGATTATGGTTAAAGAAAAATGTCTTTTTTGCTTTTTAGTGCATTTATAACTAAACTAAATAAAATTGTTTTACTTAAAAAAAAAATTTATATATTTTTTTACTTTTTAGTTTTTCAGTATTTTGCAAATGATTTTTTTTTTTACTTTTTTCATGAACAGGAAGCTTCTTTAAAAGTGTAACATAATATATATTTTTTTGCAGAATTATTTAAATACTAAAAGAATTATATTTTGATCTCTTATGGGATTAGTGCTCAGTCGCGAAAAAAAAAATATCGACAAGCAAAGTCGGCATGCATATTTCCCATTTCACTCACTACAAGAGGTAAGTGGGGTCAATCCGATGCGTCTTTCACTTGTGTGCTCCTATATCTCACTATATTCTCTATCCGTCATTGTTGTGTGTACGTTAATTGTAATCACATAACCATTAACTGCGGTTAAATTTGTTACGTAATTGTATCATTTCTGATATGTATTATTGTATTGTCATCAATACTGAACATGTATACAAAATTTGAAGAAATTTGCTTTTCCAGAAGTGGGTTTAAGATCAGTTGCAAGATTTGAACCAGACAAACAGACAGACAGAGGAGTCAAGTTGTATAAAATCATTTAATATGAGGGGTGCCACCATTAATGGGAGGCAGCTTAAAGCATGAATGGTTGCAGCATTAAAATGTAGTCTGGGAAGAAGTGTCTCTTCCAAATGACCCACAAGGTAAGAAGTGTAGTTCAAACAGGAATTGATGGCTTCTTGCTGATGATAAAGGATATTTACCCTAGGATGACAAGGCTGACTGACTCTATGAAGAAGTGAAATTAAGATAATGGGGAAATGACTGAAAGTCTGGAGAATATCCTTATTAGGATAGGTAATATATTGCCGAACTTGAAAAATATAGGCAGCAAGAGAGAAATGGCACTTTGGGGGTTCAGGCCTGCAAAGTGAAGTGAAGGAGAGAAGTGTTGGTGAAAGCTATATTTAAATGTAGGCAAGAGTATCCCCTTTAAATAGATATGGACTCCAGTATCTGCCTAGGCAGACATAAGAGGGCACATGGCTACTCAGTGTTTTGTGATATATAATCCTCACCTATTCTGTTTCTCTTCCCGGTACTCAAATATGGCACTTGGTGCCATGGCCCACCTGCCAAGTTGTTTTGCCTGCCTAAGGTAAAGTCATGCCTGATGGAGGATCACAGGAATCGTTGGATTTGCTGGTGCAGCGCTATCTCAGCTGTGGAATGGCCAATTGGGGTGAGACAGCTTGATGGCTGAAGTCTCCAGGACTCGAAACAAATCCAAATCATATAATGTGATATCATCTACTGTTAAATTCTGCTCAATACTTGTAATATTTTTATTTTTATACTGTGTTGACGATTACTTATGTTCTTATGTTACTTATGTTATGTTACTCTGTGTATTGTATTGTATTGACCCCCTTCTTTTTGACACCCACTGCACGCCCAACTTACCTGGTAAGGGGTCTTTCTTTTAACTGCCTTTCCCAAGGTTTCTTCCATTTTTTCTCTACAAGGGTTTTTTTGGGAGTTTTTCCTTTTCTTCTTAGAGAGTCAAAGCTGGGGGTCTGTCAAGAGGCAGGGCCTGTTAAAGCCCATTGCAGCACTTATTGTGTGATTAGGGTTAGGGTTTTGGGTGTGATTTTGGGCTATACAAAAATAAAATGTATTTCTGTTTCTCCATCCTTATTGTTCAGACCTAATCTGTATATCTGCCATGATTTGGGGTTTTGGTATATACAAGTTTCAATCC
This sequence comes from Polypterus senegalus, assembly GCF_016835505.1. Taxonomy (NCBI): domain Eukaryota; kingdom Metazoa; phylum Chordata; class Cladistia; order Polypteriformes; family Polypteridae; genus Polypterus; species Polypterus senegalus. The sequence goes on from NC_053166.1 coordinate 111,081,345, forward strand.
TGCCCTTATTCTTTGTACAGCTGTTTATTTTCACCTCTTGAATATTTAATCATTATGTTTATCCAATTTCTGCATCTTCATGTTGAACCATTTTGTCCATGGCTGCAGCCATATTGTTTCCTGTGACACAGAGGTAATGTGATATATTATGTCATCACTGCCCACCTATATAACATGGGGGCGCACTACTCTCAGTGTCCAAATTTCTGGATATTGTGATCAATATATATGGTATATTTAGTTATTTAAAAAGAATTTAGTGTTTCTTGATTCTGATTTTTGGTTTGAAGACTGAGCTTTGATGTTTGGCGCCTGTGTGTGTGGCATGCCGTTTTGCTTTGCCAGTTCTGGTTATGTTTGAGTTGCTTTTGACTTTTGCTGCCCTAGATGTTGATGCTCTCCTGGTGTATGATCACCAAAATCTTTTTGAACTGCGAGGTTTTGCTAAGGAAAAGATTTATGATGGTGCCCAGGAAACTTTCCCACCGCTTTTGTCAGAGATTCCCGATTTTCTCCGTCGTGCTCCAGTTCCACCTTACCGGAGGAGGCGCTGTCGTCGCCGAGGTAAATGCAGGTAGGCTGGTGAGGCTGAAGGCCTTCTCTGCTAGGTCTCTGATTGTATTCGGATGCGCTCGTCGCCTCATTTCTCCCCGACATCTATGGGATCCTGCCTACACCTGGTTGGTACCTGTGGCCGGGTCGGAGGAGTTCTTCTGGCTGCCACAGCCCCGCTGTTCTGGTTTTGGGAAATCTGCGGCCTCTCCGCCGGGCTCTTCGGAAAGCAAGCGTCCCGATGACACCGGCTCCTGCCAGGATTGGTCTGGTAAACACTAGATCCCTGTCAAAAAAAACTTTTATTCTTAAGGATTTCTTCATCTCCAATGGACTGGATTTTCTTTGTGTGACGGAGACTTGGTTAAATGTTGGTGAATCCAGTGTTTTCTCAGAGCTTTTACCTTCGGACTGTGCTTACTTTAATTCTCCTCGGACATCAGGCCGAGGAGGAGGAATTGCAACTGTTTTTCTTAATAAATATAGATGTAAGCAGCTTTCTTTATCATCTCCTCCTTCTAGCTTTGAACTGAGTTTATTTGAGCTAGGCTGCTCGCCCCCAGTGTTGTTTGCTGTGATTTATCGGCCTCCTAAATATAATAAGGACTTTCTCAATGATTTCTCTGATTTACTGGCTGAAATTGTGCCTAAATATGATCGAGTCCTTATTCTTGGAGATTTTAATATACATGTATGCTGTCCTGATAAACCGATGGTGAAGGACTTTCTAAATCTAATTGACTCTTTTAGTTTTATGCAGTGGGTGTCTGGACCGACGCATGAACTTGGGCATACGGTGGATCTTGTCCTATCGCTCGGCTTTTCTGTGGCGAATTTGACAATTTTGGACGCAGTGTTTTCAGATCATAAGCCTGTAATATTTGACATCACCTTGCCTTGTAAAGCTGGTAAACCCCGTGCTTCTGCGCGGCGCTATCGTGTCATTAATTCATCCACTGCTGTACATTTTTCTGCTTTGTTTAGTCAATGTGATCTTCATGAATCTGCGTCCTCCGATACAGAGGACCTCTGCTCCTGGTTTCATTCCACCTGCTGAACTGTTTTAGATGCTGTGGCTCCATTAAAAACCAGGCAGCCTAAAATGAAATCTGAGCCCTGGTTGAATGACACAACTCGTGCTGTTAGACGCGAGTGCCGAAAAGCTGAGCGCAAGTGGAAAAAGGACAATTTGCATGTATCGTTTCAAGTATTGAAAGACTGCTGGCATTGTTATCAGTTTATTGTGAAAGATGCCAAAAGAGCATACATGTCAAATATTATTCTGTCAAACTGTCACAAACCTCGTGTGTTATTTGACACTATAGATAGAGTTTTAAATGCTCCACAGAATGCCTGTATGGAACCCTCTTTTGAGACATGTGAGAAATTTTTGCACTTCTTTGTGGATAAGGTGAATAATGTTAGGGCTCATATACCTCTCACTGTTTATGACCCCTTAGCTGTTCTCCCCTGCTCTGCTGTTTTTTATCAGTTTGAGCCAGTGACTCTATCCTGTCTATATGAGATTATTGGTCAATTAAAGCCCTCAGGTTCTCCTTTTGATGTTGTCCTACCTTCTATTTTTAAAGAGATTATTTCTGTTTTAGGGCCATCTGTTCTTGCTATTATCAATAGTAGCCCTTCCTCAGGCATAGTTCCTAATTTGTTTAAACATGCCATAGTGCAACCATTGATCAAAAAACCAAGCCTAGATCCCACTGTGCTATCTAATTTTAGACTGATTTCCAAGCTCCCATTTCTCTCCAAAATTTTGGAGAGTAGTGTGTATATTCAATTGAAAGCCTTTTTAGATGAATGTGATGTACTCGAAGTGTTTCAATCTGGTTTTAAGCCACTTCACAGTACTGAAACCGCATTACTGAAGGTTTTTAATGACATCCTTTTGGCAACAGACTCAGATTTTAGTTCTGCTCGATTTAACAGCTGTCTTTGATACTATAGATCATAGTATTTTATTATCTCGTCTGGAGCACTGTGTGGGAATTCATGGTACTGCCTTGGCGTGGTTTCAATCATACTTGACTCAAAGAACTATTTCAGTGAGGCTAGATGAATTTAGATCTTCCTCTGCTTCACTATCATGTGAGGTTCCGCAAGGCTCCATACTTGGTCCTTTGCTATTTTCTTTGTATCTCCTACCTCTTGCCTCTATTCTTAGAAAACATAAAATTTCGTTCCATTGTTATGCAGATGATACTCAGGTTTATATACCCCTCAAACGCAAGGATGCTTACTCCATACAAATTTTGGTTATGTGCCTAGAAGAGGTAAAAGCTTGGATAGCAGTGAACTTTTTAAATTTTAATGAAAATAAGACAGAGGTTATAGTTTTTGGTCCTGGAGGCACCAGTGGGTCTATTTCTACTTCTGCTCCTGTGGATTTGGGTCCCCTTGCACAATATGGTACGTCTGTTATTACAAATTTGGGTTTTAGGATAGGTGAGAATTTTAGACTGGACGGTCAGATCAGTGCGGTGGTGAAATCTGTTTTGTTTCAGCTAAGACGTTTGGCGTAGATAAAAAAACATTCTTTCCCAAGATCAATTCACAATAGTAATCCACGCCTTCATTACAACCCAATTGGACTATTGTAATTCGTTGTATGTTGGTGTTAGCCAGTCCACCCTGTCTCGGCTGCAGCTAGTGCAAAATGCTGCTGCACGCCTTTTAACTGGCACGCGAAAGAATGAGCACATCACACCTGTATTATCCTCACTGCACTAGCTGCCTGTTCAGTTTAGAGTTCATTTTAAGATAAGTTTGGTCTCGTCCGATGCGAGAGATGGACGCCTGAAGTGGAGCTCCGCTAGCAGTGGTGTTATTTTTCATATTATTTGCTTATTATCCTGAGATATCCTGTATTTATTCAACCCGAGAGGGACTGCTACAGTATATGTAAGCACATATAAACATGGCCAACAAGGGGGTATCGAAAACTAAAGCTACATCCAAGGTGCGATCAGCAAGCCCCAGTTCAAGATATGGCCTTTCAGAGACAGACCTGGATCAGATGGGCGAAAGCACAGACTCCTCGGGACCACGGTCCGCTACATCGTCGCCGGCTGAGAGCGAAAAGGGGAGCGAAGGTGCGATCGTGAGTGCAGATCTGGATAGCTCGCCGATTGGAGAAGATCACCTGAAACTGGAAAGGGCCCTTGAAGTCCGCGGCTTCAATTACGCGCGAGCCTGGAGCAGCGGGGACACCGGCTACAGCAAAGTCTGCTGCTTCATCTACGGTACAAGAAAGCACAATTGAACTATCTGAACTGAAGGTGTTGCTCGCTGAGCTCACGCAAGATATAAAGAAAAGCGAGAAGGCTAATGAGAAAGCAACGGCAAAGGCACATGAGAGACTGAAACAGGAATTGAAACAGGAGATGAAACAGGCCAATGAATGGCTGCGACAGGAATTCCAACAGGCAAATGAAAGGCTGCGACAGGAATTCCAACAGGCAAATGAAAGGATTCGTCAAGAGGTGCAACTTGAGCTTCGACAGGTGCTGGGTAAAATTGAAGAGCGCATTCAGGAAAACTCGGTTAAACTGAGCACGCTTACTGATCAATTGGAGGATTTCAAGGAGACATTCACGAATCGGATTGAAATGGCCGAACATTTAGCTGCCAGTGCGAGGAAAGAGCAGTAAATGTCAGTTCCAATGCAAAAACTCGGAGAAAAACTTGGAGACAGACTGGCTGCTTTAGAAGATGGGAGTAGAAGGTATAATGTCAGAATTGAAGGTCTGCCGGAGAATCGAGAAAGTTCAAACCCTGTGAAATTCGCAGCTGAACTTTTTCTAAAATAATGGGGACGACTTTAAAGCAGAATCTGAGATAGCAGCGCTTACGCGCACGCGGATCAAACACCATCAGACCCGACCAAGATCTTTTATAGTTCGTTTTGAGCGATTATCATTTAAGCTAGAGGTGATGGCACTCCTCAGAAACAAGGAAGATATTATATATGAAAATAACCACATTGTATCTTCCTGACTTCTCTCCAGCAACAGCTACTAAACGCAGCCTTCTATAATATTAAACAGCGCTACGGCAAGCCAGTGTCAAATACAGCCTCCTGTATCCGCAAAACTGAAAGTGGAATGGCAGGGGCAATTCTATGTCTTCGCTAGCAAGGAAGAAGCAGAAAAGGAATTAAGAAAGCTGATTCCGGGACTATTCTGATACATAATAGTGAGTCATGGCGGTTAATGATAAAGCAAAGATTAATAATCTTTTGTCTGATCTATTCGTTTTAAAATACGGGTTTTTATCAGCATATATTCTAATATATTCTCATTATTACTTAGTATTACTAGGGCTATCTGTTTATGTTTTGTTGTGCTTAATTATTTTTCGTCTTTTTTTTTTTTCTTTCTTTTCTTTTCTAATTATTTCATCTCTACCCTAAACGAGACTGTTCAATATCATACCCTTGGTTTACTGTTATTGCTATTACTGCATTAAGACTTGTTATGCTTCTTCTGGACACATTTTTAACACCATCCCCGGGTTTATTATCTGGGTGTATCATCTTAATGCACTAAAATTGCTGAAGACTATATATATTTTAAGTGCAAAACTCCTTTTTTTTAGAGATATCTCTATCTTTTAACCCTAAAGCACCGCTGCATTGGAGCTTGTTTTGCTTTGGACGTACTCTGTCTCTGGGTATGTCAGAGGATTGGGACTGTGTGAAGTGGGTTTTAGCCTCACTTGGGAGGCAAAAAGGGAGGGTGGGGGTTAAGGGGAGAGAAAGAGAGCAGGCCTGATCTATACCTAATCTATCCTCTCAATCTTTATAATTATAATAAGACTATAAAATGACATCAAAAACTCAGAATCAGTGTCTCCATGATGGGACAGTTAACTTCGTAAGCTGGAATGTTAAAGGCCTGAATCACGAATTAAAGAGAAAGAAAGTACTCTCTCCTAACAGGTCTAAATGCTAAAATAGTATTTTTACAGGAAACCCACTTAATAAGCAAGGATCAGTTCCGCTGCAAAAGACCGGACTGGCCAAATGTTCCATTCTAGTTTTACAAAGAAAACTAGAGGTGTGGGAATTCTCATACATAGAACAGTACCATTTGTAGCATCAGATGTAGTATTGGATCCTGAAGGGAGATATGTAATGGTCATGGGAGACTTATCTAACTGTAAAATGATTTTGATAAATGTTTATGCACCTAATGTTGATGATAAGGAATTTATACAAAATTTATTTGCATCCATTCCCAATCTGAACACTCATAAAGTTATAATGGCTGGGGACTTTAATTGTGTTCTAAATCCACTTTTAGATAGGACTTCCTCCACAGGGGAACGCATCTAACACTGCAAAGATAATTACAAAGTTTATAACTGATCACAATTTATCAGATCCCTGGAGGTTTTTAAACCCAAATTCAAGAACATATTCTTTCTACTCACCAGTACATCATTGCTACTCAAGGATTGATTACTTCTTTATAGACAATAACTTCTTGCCTAAGATTAAATCTTGCAAATACGATGCTATTGTTATTTCTGACCATGCACCTATGATCTTGGAGCTAAAATTACTAAGCCCCATACACTCACCGCAGATGGCCTCAACCGCTTCTATTAGCTGACGAGAATTGTACTGAATTTATATCCAAACAAATCAAATTCTTTCTAGAGACAAATACATCCCCGAGATCTCTGCAGGAATACTCTGGGAAACTCTTAAGGCCTTCTTAAGAGGACAGATTATCTCATATCTTTCCCACAGAAATAAATCCGAGGCCAAGAAAGTAGCAGAGATAAAAGGCGAAATTACTAAAATAGATGAAGAACATGCCAGACTACCAAGCGAGACTCTACATAGGAGGAGGCAGGCTCTACATTCAGAATTAAACCTCTTGACAACTAAAGAAACTGAACAACTAATTTACAAATCCAGACATCATTACTATGAACATGGGAGAAAGCTAATAAGCTTTTAGCTCAACAAATTCACAAGCAAGAAGTGCAACGCAATCTCGTAATCACTAACACGAACGGAGATAAAATCATCGAACACAAAAATATAATGCACACTTTCAGAGACTACTATAAATCCCTATATACCACTGAGTTTAAAAAAGACAATACACAATCTAATGCATTTCTGGATACATTACAGATACCACAAATAGAGGAGTGAGGAGGAACTTGATAAACCACTGGCATTATCAGAATTACTAGATGCTATAAAGTCACTCCAAGGTGGGAAAGCAGCAGGCCCTGATGGCTACCCTGCAGAATTTTACAAGAAATTCTCCGCTCAGCTAGCTCCCCTCCTATTAGCAACATTTACAGAAGCCAGAGATAACCAATCTCTTCCACAAACCTTTCGCCAAGCACTAATCACTGTCTTTCCAAAACAAAATAAGGACTTATTACAATGTGCATCATACAGACCAATTTCACTTCTGAATAAAGACATTAAAATACTCTCTAAAATCATAGCTAGAAGGATGGAGAAAGTGCTCCCTCGTAATATCACAAGAACAAACTGGATTTATTAGGGGCCGGCACTTATCTTCAAATCTTCGACGCCTGTTTAATGTAATATACTCACCAACTAAATCAAACACCCCAGAAATATTATTATCATTGGATGCAGAAAAGCATTCGACATGATTGAATGGAAATACCTTTTACTACATTGGAGAAGTTTGGGTTTGGCCCAACATTTGTGCATGGATTAAATTACTGTATACTAACCCAGAAGCTTCAGTTTGCATCAACAACATTTGCTCAGACTACTTTAAACTAGAGCGTGGCACTAGACAAGGATGCCCTTGTCACGCTGCTGTTTGCATTGCCATTGAACCACTGGCAATACATTGTCGAAATACTGATCAGATAAAGGGGATTAGCAGAGAAGGACTGGAACAGAAAATCTCATTATATGCAGATGACATGGTACTGTATATATCGGACCCAGAAAATTCTGTGCCTGCAGTCTTAGCAGCACTCACAGAATTTCAAAAGATCTCTGGTCTCAGAATTAATCTGAATAAAAGTGTACTCTTTCCAGTGAATTCTCAAGCATATAATATTAGATTAGACACCCTACCTTTTATCATTGCAGAACAGTTTAAATACCTAGGGGTAAACATCACAAGTAAACATAAAGCTCTTTATCAACAAAATTTGCGTCTGCATGGAAAAAATTAAACAAGACTTGCATAGATGGTCAACCCTTCATCTCACACTAGCTGGAAGAATTAACACTGTTAAGATGAATATTCTTCCTAAGCTCCTTTTTATTTCAAAACATCCCAATATACATTAATAAATCATTTTTAAGCAATTAGATTCAACAATAACCTCATTTATTTGGAATTCAAAACATCCACGCACCAAAAGAGCGACCCTACAAAGACAAAAGGCAGAAGGCGGCATGGCTCTACCTAACTTCCAGTTTTATTACTGGGCAGCAAATATACAGGCGATAAGAACCTGGACACAAATAGAAGAACATACACAGGCTTGGACCGCAATAGAAGTAAAATCCTGCAGTACTTCTTTGTATTCCTTGCTCTGTGCTCCAATAAACACACGTTATCGGCAATACACTAATAACCCAATTGTGCTCCACTCACTTAGAATCTGGAACCAATGTAGAAAGCATTTTAAGACGGAGAAGCTTCTATCTGTGGCACCTCTGCAAGAGAACCACCTCTTTCAACCTTCACAAACATATGCAGTTTTAATATCTGGAAAAATTTGGAATTAACTTGCTTAGAGATCTTTATATAGACAACGTCTTTGCATCCTATGAACAATTACATTCCAAATTTAACATTCCAGCTACACATTTCTTTCACTATCTTCAAATCAGGAACTTTGTTAAACAGAACCTTCCAGATTTTCCTCATCTTGCACCCTCATCCATGCTGGAAAAAATATTGCTCAATCTCAAGGACTTAGACTCCATCTCTACAATATATAAAATCATTTTACAATCCCTTCCTTTCAAAGATCCAAGAGGACACTGGGAAAAGATCTCTCAATTAATATATCAGAAAAGGAGTGGAAAGTAGCAATGCAGAGAATTCACTCGAGCTCCATATGCAAAGCATACAATTATACAACTCAAAATTATATATCGAGCACATCTGTCTCGACTAAAACTCTCCAAAATGTTTCCAGGGCATGATCCAACCTGCGAGCGTTGCAACCAAGTCCCAGCCTCACTAGGTCACATGTTCTGGGCCTGCACCAAATTAACATTATTCTGGACAAAAATTTTTAATTACCTTCAGACAGCCTTGGACTCACAATCCCTCCTAACCCATTAACAGCTGTGTTTGGGGTTCTTCCAGAGGGTTTAAAGTGGAGAAAGACAAACAAATTGTGATTGCATTCACTACACTTTGGCACGCAGACTTATTCTGATAAACTGGAAGAACCCAAACTCTCCTCTTTAAGTCAGTGGGAAACCGATGTGTTATATTATTTGAAATTGGAAAAATCAAATACTCAGTTAGAGGATCTGTACAGACTTTTTTCAAAACATGGCAGGATCTAATCAGTAATATTTTAAAATAAGTTCATAAAGCACAGAGAATTTATTAATTTAGGTATGTTTACAAGCCTTAAATTTAACGCCGTTTGGCTTGCTCTCTCTCTCAGGGATGGGGATCGATCTGTTCTTAACTTAATTTTTCTCTTTGTAAAACATGATTGCTTTGTATGGATTGTAATAAAATTAATAAAAAATAAATAAAAAAAAAAAAGATTCTTTTATTTGTTTTTAAGTCCTTAAATGGGCTTGCAGCCGCCCTACCTTGCTGAGCTGCTGCATATGCATTCTTCTTCCCGCTCACTCAGATCAGCTGGTCAGCTGCTTCTGGATGTGACTAGGACTCAGCGAAAGCTCAGGAGGGATAGGGCTTTTTCCGTTGTGGCTCCACGGCTTTGGAATTCACTGCCGATCCACATTAGACAGGCCTCCTTACTGCCCATTTTTAAGTTTGCTCTTAAGACTTACCTTTTTGGTTTGGCATTTGATTCTGTGTGAGTAGTTGATTTTACTCCGTGTAAACTCTGTTTAGTTGTTTTTACTATGTTTTCATTTGTTTTATTTATTGTATTTTATCTACTTATTTATTATTTTGTCTTTGTTTAAAATTTATTTTAGTCTATGTTCAGCACTTTGGTCAGCGGCTGTTGTAGGTAAAGTGCTTTATAAATAAAGTTGACTTGACTTGACTTAACTTGTTTTGGTTTAATGATTTTTTCTGGCTTTGAACCTTGTCCTCTTACAATTAGTGAGTTTACATGCACTTCAATAACCCAATTATTCAAAGAAACCTGATTTCTAAAATGCCTCGTAAACCCTTATTTCGGTTCAAGAAATCAGGTTACTGGCCTTTGAGAAACCTGTTTAACAGGGGTAGATTTTGCCATGAATAATCCTTTTAAGGATTTTGTAGTATTTAAATGTCCTTTGAACTCTGCCAGCTTACACATGTATTTTCTTTGTGCATGGTTTCTACTGCCATGAGAAGAGCAAAATACATTTCCACAGGCAAATGTTTGGGTGATTGCATTATTCCTTCTCCTGCCTGAAATAATCGGTCTCAATAATCATTAAATTTATGTTGATTTGTTTAACAAACAGAGCTAAGCTCAGCAACACAATCTCAAGAGCAGTAGGGTAACACATTACAAGTAGTGTATGTTACATAGTCAGATTACTTTTTAAAGTAACAAGGACCCGTGTTATTATTATTCTAGCAGCACTGGGTGCAAGAAGCACATGTACTGGCTCCATTGCAGGCATCAATTCCACCGCCAAGTAGGAAAGAGTTTTTATGTGCAATGTGGTACTAGAAACTAATAAATAAAGAGTCAATTCGACTAAACATATTTATAAAACAAGAAAATTATCATAAGTGTCAGGCTTACTTTTAAATTCATGGTGGCTGATGACAATGTTTAACTCATTTTTGCACAGTTTAAATGTTAGAGTGTTTTGCCTAAGTATAACTCCAGAAGAGTTATTGCACATATAAACACATATTATTAAGAAACAGGGTTTCTGTCTTGACTGGCGTTTTCAGCTTAACCTAATTGTTCATGTAAATGCATTGAATGATTCTCTCTTTTTCTCAGAGTCAGAGCTTTGCAAAGTGATGCCCCTTTTACTATACTCATGTAGCCTTGCTGCATTGCATTGTGCCTTTCACTTAGTTTTAATAACATTTGCAGAAATTGAATTGCTGTCTGAGAAGTGCCTGGTTAACATGCCGAGCACAGCTTATCTTGATGGCAACCCAGTTGTGACTGGCTGAGTGAAAGCCTGTATTCTGTATCCACAATATGATTGACTGGAGATGAGATGAAGGAAAAATTAGAAACTTGAAAAATTGGGAGGTTAACCTGAAAAAAAAAACAAAATAACAGGGAAGCAACATGCACTGAGAAACGAGTGACCCCTGAGCTTTGATAGAGGAATAGAGAGAAGAAAAGACAGAATACAAAAATATTGAAAAGAAGAAGTTTAATTATGATGTGAAAAGACAACTGGTGAGCATTACTGCTAGCATCATAATTGTTAGTGCAGCAGCTATGACTTAGCGAGTGTTCATAATAGTGAATTACAAACACGAAAGACAGGCAATGACACAGTGTTTGGTGTGTCTTGAAAGAGAAAAATCCTGAAAGTTCCTCAAGCAATGAAGGACATTTCCAAAGGTATAATTATACAAATAAACACTAAACATTATGTGTCTGTCACCTTATTTTTATATTTTTAATGGTGAAATAATCCTTACCTATTTGTTTCTTTTTTTAAATTCAAAATATCACAATACAGTAGAGTCTCACTTATCCAACCTTCGCTTATCCAACATTCTGTATTATCCTATGTCCCACCACAAAAAAAAAAACAAAAGCATCAATCGGCAACAAGAACTGCAAGTTGCGAGCGTGAGCGTAGTCTATTTTTAGTTGCTAATTTAATTTTTTTAGTTACATTTTTTGTTGTTTTGTTGTAAAACATGATTACAGTGGATTATGTGGCCAGCCCTCTCTGACGTGTGTGTGTGTGTGTGCGTGTCTCTCTCGCGTGTGTGTGTGCCCTGTGTCTCTCTCTCATGTGTGTGTGTGTGTGTGTGTGTGTGTGTGTGTGTGTGCGCGCGTGCGCGCCTGTGTCTCTCTCACGCATACGTGTGTGTGCGCCTGTGTCTCTCGCACGCGCACACCTTAGTCTCTTTCTCGTGTGCATGCGTGTGTACGTGCACGCACCTGTGTGTGTCTCTCTCTTGTGCGCGCGTGCATGCGTGTGCGTGCGTGTGTGTGTCTTTCTCATGCACTCACGCGTGTGTCTCAGTTTCTCTCGTGGGCGTGTCTCTTTGTGTCTCTCTCTCTCTCTCGCGCTCTCTCTCTCTTGCTGCACAGAGAATGCACAGGGAGAGACTGAACATGTGCAGAAATCATCGGCGCGCACAAACCAAAAGGGAAACTGGCTCATTCGTATACCTAGTGTATGGTTGTGAACAGATGCAAAAGTTTGGTGAACTTTTTGGTCATAACCCGATTTGTACGTGTCCAGAGACGTTTGTGAACTGAGATTCCACTGTAATAGGTTCGTAATGTGTAAAATTATAACATAGTTTGATAGGGTTTTTCTTAACACCTCCCATTATCCAACATTTTCGCTTATCCGACGTTCTGCTGGCCCATTTATGTCGGATAAGCGAGAGTCTACTGTATTTTTCTAAGTCCTTACATATAGGTTTATAAGGTCATTATTGTCAAGTGTACAAAGTATGGCAAAATTATTACTTATCACTAAGTACTATCCTCTGGAGCTGTGATTAGTGATATAACTACTTTTTGCAGCTTCAAATTATCCTTATCCCAAAAATCTCAGAATATATTTGTTATATAGGACATAGGATTTCCAAACCACCTGCAATAGTGAACCCCTGAAATATTTTTAACTAGAGATTTTCTTATTGAAAATAAAAGATGATATCATTCCATCTTGTGTTTAACAAAAACAATTTTAAATTATGTCTTGTGTCTATAGTTTACATACTTGTATGTATGAGAATAATTGTGTGCATATACATATATATATATATGAGAAAAAATTGTAATCCATAAATTGATAACTGAACGATGATCCTGATAATAAATTCTAAATTTAAAAATTGCCTTCTGAAAGTTGTTGACTTTGTTGGTAATGATTTGCGTTTTGACTCCTTTTACCACCAAAGAATATCTCGTCCTTTCCTAAATGATGCATATGCTGTTAGATAATATGTTTGATTTATGAATTTACTGTCTTATGTCAATGTCAAAAACAGTGTTGAAATCCCTATTAATCTATGTAGACTGTTATTAGGAAACATCCCGGCACAAATGCTTCACATTTCAATGGATGTGGATATAATTCATGAGATCATTTTTGTGTGAAGGTTTCACTTCTTCCTTGGGTCTTTGTTGGCTTTCTTTAAAGACTAAAGGAGTAAACTATGCTATACTATTTCTTCCCCGACTGCAAAGATTTTGAAGTAAGGCTCTTTGGCCAATCTTAATTGTCTCAGTTAGAATTATTGTAGCCGCGTGCATCATTCTGCCCAGTGATGATTCTTGCTTTCCTTCTGATGTTGCTGGGTAAGGCTTGGTCTCAATGTACAGTACGTGTAGAGAACCTGCCTCTTGCTACAGTTTGCATGAAACCCTTGATATCATTAGCATACTGAAAACTCTTTGAGTACTGAAATGTATGTGGTATGTCAGAAAAAAAAGTTAAAATAGATAACTGCTTTAATCATTACGAGAAGTTTTATTACTAGTGATTTTCATGGACATTTGAGGATAAAGAGAAAGAACAATTCATGTTTATATGGAAATGTGTAGTCTTGTGTAGTTTTGTTTTTTTTTTTGGAGAGAGTGAAATATTCGTTACCTTGCCTGCAGCACCTAAATACTCTCAAGTACGCAAAAGAAGACTATGCTTGGATGGCACTGGATGGGTAGGACTAGAATTCAATTTATAACATACTTTACTGGCTTATTGTGGAAGGGTTTTTGAATGACCTTAGCCTAAAACATACATTATTTTATTGCCACATCCGGATCCTTTGTTATATAGTCTCAAACATATGTTCTACTCACATACTGTATGTCTTCTTGCCTTCTTAGCCTTGCACTTGCTTGTTTGAAATGGAAACTTAGCCCTCTGCTGCATTGGACTTGCACCTAGGACTACAGTCTGACTGTACCCAAAGTTGTCTTTTACTGTGCTTCACTTTCTCTATTGGAGTACATCCCTTTTTTATTCTCTAAAATAATAAAAAGATTGAACATTCCTGACATACCAAAAGTAAGCATAGCAAATAAATCTGACAATGACACTATACAACCTAGATATTTTAGTGGTTGTCCCAGACTGGCAAACATACTCAATGCATAATGGTGTTCAGTGTAAGACAGCCTGCCATTATTCACTTTGTCAGGCTGGAGCATCTGTCCATGGCTTGGTATGGCACTTCCAAACACTCTTAATATTAGTTTCTTTTTGACTGGAATTCTCTCTGGAATGCAGCTTGCAGCATTTTATCTGATAAAATGTTCAATCACCAAGGGATATCTCAGAGCCATTTTCTTGTGATACCAGTTAAACAAAGAGCTATAACTCAAGAACTAGCAAATTTGAGGGACAGAACTTTGCATCAATGGTCATCCTAAAATGATAGGCATATGTGTACTCAAGAAATCAATGGCAAGATATTGACTCCTGCTTTTAAAACACCCTGGCACACCTTAACACATTGCTTCTTCTATTAGCTCAATACTCAACCTGGCCATAGCTTGTACTGTCTAAAGCAGAGATCCCAGTGTTAATAGTACCATTACAAAATGCCATCACTTCTATCAAAAGGGTAATTGGTGTGGGACTAGAAAAATGGAAGACTTTCAGCAACAGGATCTGGACGAGGAGTACCATTAATATAAACCTTGATAAAGATAGTAAGTGTCCAAGCAGAGCAAGATCTTATGTAAGGCCAAGCATTCATCTTGCTGAAAACAGTAATGATTCGTGTAGCAAAATATGGAGTGACACGGTGCATTTCAACCTCAAAAAAAAAAAAAACACTTACATTATTAAACTCTGCGTTAGGGGAGGTAAACCAGCGCAGAGACATGCTGTAAGTAAATTAATGCAATAGTGCAGGCAATAGAAGCTTCAAAACTAGCTAAAGAACATATCCATCTTAACAATATGAATTGATAGATCAGAGTTCATAAGCTAAGTGCCTTTTTCTATAGGAAATAAAAAGATCTATCTAAGCCAAGAGACAGAATTCATGTTATATGCCTTTTTCTGTTGGACACAAAATAATCGTCGAGAAATTGGATTCATAAGTTTTTTGCCTTTTTCTATAGGCAAGATAAAGTTCAACTAAGCTGTCATAATTTTATGTTTCGAGTTGTTTGTTGTTGTCTTTCATTTTTATAGCTTGTCACACATGTGCGATTAGGAGGCAGTCAAAGAGCCTAAAAGTGAGTGATACATCGCAAAATAGAGGGTTGTCACGTGGTACTTACCTGAATCTCTTTTGCTCAACAGAAAACTTGAAGAAAAATAATTCCTCCACTTCCAGGATTCCAAAATGGCTGCAGCGATGTCACTTCCGGCCCACCATGATGACGTCACTTCCAGCTCCATCAATCCACCTCACTTCCGTCCCATCATGATGACGTTGTTTCCGGTTCCTGTTTTCAACGTCACTTCTTGCCAACAATTTCCTGTCCCATAATCCTTCCCTGTATAAAGTCGCCATTTTGACTCAAGAAATCTGTTCATTGTTTTGTTCTCAGACTTTGAATCGTTCTTTTCTTTAATTGTCTGGACGACAATATATGGGGACGGTCCCCAAAACTTTGTTTTGTGTTGAGTAAGATTCTTTTGAAGAAGAATAACCATCACAATTGGCGTAGCTTCGGCAGGATTGTTCTTTGTTTGTTTAAAGATGTCGGAAGAACAGGACCTGAACACCATTCTGAGCACCATCATGGGCGATCTGCAAACCCTGAAGATACAGATGGGTGAGACAAGGACCCAAGTAGCAGAAGCCAACGGTCGTGCTGCTGCTGCTGCTGCAGGTGTACGGACGGAGGTCGCTCGGCCACCGCCTATTGCTATCGCCACACTAACAGAATCGGACGACATCGAGACATACTTCTTGATTTTCGAGCGTACCGCTAAGCGGAACGCATGGCCGAGGTCAGAATGGGCGTACATACTGGCTCCCTACCTGAAGGGAACGGTGCAGAGAGCCTATTATGATCTAACTGAGGAGCAGGCAGCTGATTATGACGCTCTAAAAAAGGAGATCTTCAAGCGCTACGGCGTATCTCCGGAACAGCAGGCGAGGGAATGGAGGGAGTGGCAGTTCGATCCAGAGAGACCAATAAGAACCCAGGGCTTTGAAGCTTGGGGGAAAGTATGTCGCTGGCTACGGCCTGACATTAATCATTCACATAAAATGGCCGAGCTTCTAGCATGTGAAACTTTTGTGCATGCCCTCCCTGACCATATCGCCCAGCAAGTACGGAAGCATAATTTTGAGGACATGGACTCCTTAATCCAGATCACTGAGCCGCCACTGGGCGGCTTGCAAATCAGGGAAATCAGAACGGTTCTCCCGCCCAACCCAACAGGCACGTGGGGCAACTCCTGAGCCCACCCGACAAACTCCCGAGCCTGCCGTCGTAGACGGGACAGAGGTGCCAGTCTTCCCCGCTGTTTCAAGTGTGGGGAGATTGGACATCTGTCCCCTAACTGTACCATTGAGCCCATGGATTGCTCATTAGTTAAGGGAAAAAGGTATTGTGCCACTGTGACTAATCCTTTATCTCTTCCATATACAGGTGCAGTTATTATAAATGGCAGGAAGGTAAGAGCAATGTTTGATTCCGGGAGTAACATTTCCATTGTTGCCACCCGCTTCGCTTTACCGCAACAGTGGACTAGGATAAAAACTAGTCTAAAATGTATTCATGGGGATATCCGGTATTATAAAACGGCCAGATGTGTGGTATCAGTAAATCATCACCTAACGAGCATGGCCATGGCTGTATTACCGGATCCCCCTTTTCCAGTTATATTGGGTAGAGACTGGAATAAAATTACCAGTGGTAATAACGTAACTGTATCTAAGAAACATTTAGGCTTAGTAATGGAGAATACTGCTCCGACTGCCTCCAAGCCATGTCCCACAGTAGCATGGACCCATACGGGTACCCAATGTGAAGAATTTGATGTCCCATCGACCTCTGCGGGAACTAGTGCAGTTAACGCAGATGACGTGGAGACAGAAACCACACCCCTTAAGGTTGCACCAGACCCTATACAAGATTTAAATGCCCAATTTCTATTAACACCATCGTCTTTTAAAAGGGAACAATGGAATGGAATGGAAAATATTAGGAATGCAGTAGTATCTACCGAGGGTTATACAACCTTGGATCCCATGCCACCGATGCCGTTCTTTGTACTTAAAAATGAATTATTATATAGAGTGGCAGAACACGAGGGAGAAGTGCGAACGTTGTTCTTAATTCCACGCACTTTTCGGCGAAAGGTGTGTGAATTAGCACACGCTCACCTTCTAGGAGCCCACTTAGGCTCCGAAAAAACATTAGAGAGAATAAAGCTCCGATTCTATTGGCCGGGAATTAACGAGGAGGTTTTGCTCTTCCTGTCCTGAGTGTCAACTTCGCCAGATTCCTAGAAGGACGCGAGCTCTTCTCGTTCCCCTTCCCCTTATTGATATTCCTTTTGAACAAGTCGGTATTGATCTCGTAGGACCATTGGAACCCTCGTTAAAAGGATTTAAAAATATTTTGGTGCTAGTAGATTATGCCACTCGCTTTCCGGAAGCTGTTCCATTGCACTCAGCTAATACGAAAAACATCACACGGGAATTAGTAGGGATATTCGCTCGTGTTGGTATTCCCAAAGAGGTTTTAACGGACCAAGGGACTCCTTTCACATCGGAGACGTTCAGGGAAGTAGCCAAATTACTCCGAATAAAACATCTGAAAACGTTTGTCTATCATTCCCAAACTGACGGGTTGGTAGAGCGTTTCAATCAAACTTTGAAACAGATGTTACGCAAGGTAGTTAACGAGGATGGAAGAAACTGGGATCAGTTGCTTCCTCTCGTTTTGTTTGCTTATCGGGAAGTCCCTCAGACCTCTACTGGTTTCTCTCCTTTGAATTATAATATGGAAGACAACCCAGAGGGCTTTTGGATATGTTAAAAGAAGGATGGGAAGAGGAGGTCCTCCCAACTTCAAATATTCTTGAATATATCGCACAATTACGCGATAGATTAGAGAAAATCAGACCTATTCTAAAAGAAAATTTGGAAAAGGCACAAGCAGTGCAGTCCCGTTATTATAACCGAAACACCACCATTCGGGAATTTGTCCCGGGTGATCGTGTGATGGTACTCGTCCCAACTTCTCATTCAAAGTTGTTAGCACATTGGCAAGGCCCTTATGAAATTAAACAAAGAAAAGGTCTTGTTGATTATCTGGTTAAACAACCTAATCGGCGACCTACTGAACGAGTATATCATATTAATTTGCTGAAACCATGGAAGGACAGGGAACTTGATCCCTCGTCCAATCAGCCTCGTTCTCTTTTTATGTCATCTGCCCATCTTAATTTTGGCCCCGATTTGACATCCAAACAACGACAAGATCTCGAGGCGGCTATCTTGTCTGTCCCTAAAGTTGTGGACGATATACCGGGACGTACTGCGTTGATTGTTCACGATATTATTACTAACCCTGGAGTGATTGTCAGAGAGAGACCTTATAGGCCCGGAGGCAAAGAAAGCGGAAGTAGAGTTGGAAATTAGACGAATGCTAGAATTAGGGGTTATTGAGGAAGTCATAGCCCTTGGTCTAGTCCAATTGGGTTTCAAGGGTTGTTACTGCTGGAGTGGAACTGGGGATAAGCTCCCAGTTCTCAAGAAATACTCCAAATAGCTAGCGTCTCCCAGCGCCTCTGACAATCAAATCCAGCTCCTGGCCTTCACGAGCGGCTCATTAATGAGTCCGGCGAAACCCGTTTTAAACCAACAGGAGAAGGGATGGAAGGCGGTCCACTGGCGCCTCAAAACCAGTTGCTTCGGGCAGATGGGGCTTGTTAGCCTTGTAAGGCTACTCATCTAGGAGAAGGAAAACTCTGATCCCAAACCTCCACTGCCTTGTGGCTAGACCCATTCATGGGGAAGGCTAGGGGAGTAAACCCCGAAGACAAATCAGGAGTCGGAGTCCCTAAGGCAGTTTGCTATCTGCTTGTCTCATAGCTTTCTGGCAACTCCTGCGACACCTTGGATGCCAAGATGTATAGGCTATGCCTTTCCCTTGTAAACATCTGATGTGTGGAGAGAGGGGAACTGGTACATGGGCAACATCAGTCTCTCCTCAACATGCTGCCCAGGCTTGCCCTGGAGAGGACACTCCAGCTTCGCTATTCAGCGCCGACAAAACACGGAAGGCAGCAGTCTACCGGTTATAAGCCACCTGCTCGATTGACGTAGAGCTGGCGCCAGGGGTTGCCTTCGTCGGTGGGAGAGACTACCTTATCTCATTGGACAGCTACCGCCCGCCTCAAACTGGGCAGCCCCCAGTCAATAAGGTGTTGTCTCGTCACAGTCTGTCTGCCCTACTGGGTGCGTAGGGCTCAGGACATTAATATGGCCGACAAGCAGACTGTAAAGTAAGCACCAAGCCAAACAATAAAAACAAAATCAAACTACAAACAGAAAGAACGACACTTGAGAATTGGAACTTGGAACGTAAGAACAATGACACCAGGCCTGTCTGATAGTGTACAGGACATAAGTGATGCTCGCAAAACAGCAGTCATCAATAATGAGCTGGCAAGGCTGCATATTGACATCGCAGCCCTCCAGGAAACACGACTGCCGGACTCTGGAAGCATAAAGGAGAAAGAATACACATTCTTCTGGCAGGGAAAGAAAGATGACGAAGTCAGAGAACATGGTGTGGGCTTTGCAATAAACAACTCTCTATTAGATATGATTGAGCCATGCAAACCGGGCACAGAAAGGATAATGACACTTCGCCTTCTCACAAGTACAGGCTACGTAAATCTGATCAATGCCTATGCACCAACCATGCAAGCCAGCACCAAACTAAAGATCAGTTCTATGAGCTACTAAACAGTGCTGTTGCCGCAGTCCCTACTTCAGAACACCTCTACCTTTTGGGAGATTTCAATGCCCGGGTCGGCTCTGACCACGAATCCTGGCCAAGTGTGCTAGGTCACCATGGCATAGGAAAATGAACGAAAATGGCCAGAGATTACTCGAACTCTGCTGCTATCACAGCCTATGTGTGACAAACACCTACTTCCAGAACAAGGCATGTCACAAGACATCATGGAGACACCCAAGATCAAAACATTGGCATCAGCTGGACTTGATCATCACCAGGTGCAAATTTCTGAACAGCATCCACAACACCAGAGCTTACCATAGCGCTGATTGCGATACAGATCACTCCCTCGTTGCCTCAAGGATTAAGTTACGCCCCAAGAGGCTCCACCTCTCCAAAAAGAAATGTCAGCCAAAAAATCAACACCTGCCGGACCACCGACCTAATCAAGAACAAGGAATTTATAGAACAACTGGGGGAACTGCAGAATTGTGACCAAGAGCCAAATGCAGAGGACAGATGGAACTTACTCCGGAACACCATCTACAGAGCTGCCATCCTGACGTATGGCAAAAAGGAGCACAAGAACACTGACTGGTTCGAGGCCAATGCTGCAGAGCTCGAGCCCGTCATTGACGCTAAGAGAAGGGCACTGATCAACTATAAACACGACCCAAGTCAGTACAACCTCCAAGACTTGAAGGCTGCCCGAAGAAAAGCCCAACAGACTGCTCGTCGCTGCGCAAACGACTATTGGCTCCAGCTGGCAAGCAGCATTCAGCAAGCGCCAGACACTGGCGACACAAGAAACATGTACGAGGGCATCAAGCAAGCAACAGGCAAACCAATAAAGAAGACTGCACCCTTAAAGTCCAAATCAGGCGAGACCATCACAGACAAAGACAAACAAATGGGAAGGTGGGTGGAGCACTACCTGGAACTGTACTCCAAAGAAAACTCTGTCACTCAGACAGCGATGGACGCCATAGAAGACTTGTCAGTTCTGCAGGAGCTGGACACCGAACCTACCATGGATGAACTCAGCAAAGCCATTGATTGCTTGAAAAGCGGAAAATCACCGGGTGATGATGGTATTCCGACAGAGATTATCAAATGCGGAAAACCAGCTCTTCTCAGACCACTTCATGAGCTCCTCTGTATGTGTTGGAGGGAAGGCAAAGTTCCACAGGACATGCGCAACGCCAAGATTGTCACTCTGTACAAGAACAAGGGAGACCGCAGCGACTGCAACAACTACAGGGTATTTCACTGTGAGCACGGTGGGCAAAGCCTTTGCCCGCGTGATTTTGGAACGCCTTCAGATCCTCGCGAATCGTGTGTATCCCGAGTCACAATGCGGCTTTAGGCCAGAAAGATCCACAGTTGACATGATCTTCTCAGTACGCCAGCTTCAAGAGAAGTGCAGAGAACAGCAGATGCCATTATTCATCGCCTTCATAGATCTGACTAAAGCGTTCGACCTTGTAAGCAGGAGCGGCCTGTTTCGGTACTAAAGAAGATCGGTTGTCCACCTCAGCTGCTCAGCATTATAACCTCTTTCCACGACAACACGCAGGGAGTGGTCAGTTACGACGGGGACAGTTCAGAACCCTTCACAATCAAAAGTGGCGTCAAGCAGGGCTGTGTCCTAGCACCTACTTTATTCAACATTTTCTTCTCAATGCTGCTAAACTTTGCTTTCAAGGGCTCTGCCGAGGGTGTTTACCTACACACTAGGAGTGACGGAAAGCTGCTGAATATGGCCCTGCTAAGAGCAAAGACCAAGATTCGCACTGTCCTTGTCAGGGACATGCTGTTTGCTGATGACGCTGCCCTAATGTCACATACAGAGGAACACCTCCAGCTGCTAATGGACCGCTTTGCCCAGGCATGCAGGGAATTCGGATTGACAATCAGCATCAAGAAGACCAACGTCATGGGTCAAGACATCTCTGCTCCACCCTCTATCACCATCGACAATGAAGTGCTCCACTATTACCAGCAACTTGTCTCTCGACAACGAGATTGACAAGAGGCTCGCCAAAGCAGCCAGCGTCATGGCCAGGCTGAGCAAACGTGTGTGGTCCAATAACCATCTAACACAGAATACCAAACTTAAGGTATATCATGCATGCGTTCTCAGCACTCTGTTGTATGGCAGTGAGGCCTGGACCACCTACGCCCGGCAGGAAGACCGCCGAGCTTCCATCTTCGCTGCCTCCGACGATCCTTAACATCACGTGGCAAGACAAAGTCACCAACACTGCCGTGCTTGATCAAGCCAGCTCACTGAGCATACACCTCCTTCTATGCCAAAGACGCTTACGTTGGCTGGGCCACGTGCATAGAATGCAAGATGGACGCATACCCAAAGACATTCTGTATGGTGAATTGGCCGCAGGACACCGCCCCATTGGTCGCCCACATCTTCGCTTCAAAGATGTCTGTAAACGCGATCTCAAGCTGACTGGCATCGACCCTGACAGTTGGGAACAGCTTGCTGATGACCGGAACGCCTGGCGCCAGACTGTCCATGAAGGCATCAAGAGGGGTGAGCAACATCGCAGTCAACAGATGGAAACCAGAAGGCAAAGGAGAAAAATGAGACAGCAGAAACAGGACTCGGGGCCCCCCATCCAGCTTCACCTGCAGCCACTGTAGAAGAGACTGTCGATCTAGGATCGGACTGCTGAGTCACTCCAGACGCTGCCCCCAAAAACACAAATGAAGATCATTCCAGAGCGCAAACATCATCTTTCGAGATGGACGAATGCCTACATAGCCCTTGGTCTAGTACAATTGTCTTAGTTCTAAACCTGATGGGTCATTGTGCCCTTATATTATACTTCTGATACATTTGAGTTAATGTATAAATTTAGGAAAAGGTAATAATCAATGTTAATGAAGCAATCACTATTAGTATACAAAATTTCACATTATGGGCACCATTGTTGTCACAGTAGTCAACATTGGTACCATTGAGCTCTTCAAACATGATTTCTTAAGTTTGTATTTCCTCCTTTTGAGTGTCTGGTGCCTGGACATAGTAAGAGTGTTATTCCCCACAACTTAGACCCCCTGTAGTTTGCTTAAAAACACAACAGGTCTACAGAGGATGAGGTAGCCCTTGCAATACACAACACCTTGAAACATCTCAATAAAAAGAGCTCTAATGTCGGACTGTCATTTGTAGATTACAGCTCTGCCTTTAACACTGTAATTCCATCCAGACCGATCACCAAGCTGCTTGACCTGTGCAGCTGGATCTTGGACTTTCTGACTGGCAGACCCCAGCATGTACAGATTGGTAGATGAACATCCTCTATACTGATTCTGAACATTAGTGCTCCTCAGGGCAATGAAATAAGTCCCCTGCTGTAATCTTTTTTCACCAATGACTATATGGCCCGATAGAGTTCCAATACCATCATAAAGTTAACTAACAAAAACCACCATAATAATAATACATTTTATTTATACAGCACCTTTGCCATGCTCAAGGCGCTTCACAGAGTCACAGAAAGAATAGCAGCGTATATGTAACATTGGATACAAATATTTTCTGTATAGAACACTAGAACAAATATATACAAGATATACAAAGCAATAAATAGAGTAAAGAGAAGAAGAAAATAAACCAAATTAAAATACTAAATACAATACTAAAAGAAAGCCTGAACAAATAATATAATTTGAGATATAACACACATACACAAATTATCCAGGGCATTTGGACAGAGAAGAAAACTGAAAGAAGGGGCAGAGTGTTAGGTTAAGTTAAAAGCCTTCGCGAATAAGTTGTTTTTAAAAAGTCAGCTGATCTAATTAATTTTGGTAGGTCATTCCAAAGTCTGGACGCTATACAGCTGACCTGGCACCCATAGAGTGCAGGTTAGTCTGGGGCACAACAAGATTGCCAGAATCAGAGGACCTTAGTGGGTGAACAGAAGCATAGTGATAGAGAAGGTCACTGATGTAGTCTGGTGCAAGGCCATTTAAGGCTTTGTAGGTTATTAATAGAATTTTATATTCAATCCTGTAAGACACAGGGAACCAGTGAAGGCAGAGCAGAATGGGTGTACTTGTGGTTGCTGGTCCGTGTAAGGACTCTTGCAACAGAGTTTGGAATTAATTGGAGCGGTGATATAAAATTTCAAAGGGCATCTGCCAGTAAGGAGTTATAATAGTCGATATGGGATTTGATAAATTCATGGACAAGTTTCTCAGCACTAGAAAAGGGGAGGAATATGCGAAAATGGAAGTGGAAGTAAGAGAGTTCCTTACAGAGGTAGAAGTAAGAGATTTCCTTAATGTAGTTTATGTGGGTGGAATAAGAAAGGGAGCAATCAAATATTTTAACCAAGATTCCTTGCATTAGATGAAGGTCTAATGAGAACATTGCAAATAGTGATTGAAAAGGAGCTCATTTTCTTAAGATGTGCTTTAGTGCCAATTTGCAGGAGTTCAGTTTTGTTGCAATTTAATTTTAAAGAGTTCTGCTCCATCCAGATTTTAGTTTCTTTGAGACAAGTTGTGACCTGAGAAAGCTCTTATGATGTTTCGCTTTTAACATTGAAATAGAGTTGAGTATCATCTGCATAATAATGATAACCCAGTCCAAAGCTTAGAATAATATGGCCAACGGGAAGCATAATGATACAGAAGAGCAGAGGGCCAGGGATAGAGCCCTGAGGACCTCCTTGTGTCACCAGCATGCTGAGCTGGACCTGCTGTTGCCAAAACTAATAAACTCTTGCCTATCAGTCAGATAGGACTTAAACCACAGGACGGCAGTGCCAGAGACACCCAGAATGATTTCCATTCTGGACAGTAAAATGTCACATCTGACAGTGTCAAATGCAGCATTGAGGTCTAACAGAAATAAAATATTGGTTTGTCAAGAGTCTGCTGCCATAAGCAAATTATTAGTTACCCAAAGCAGTGCAGTTTCACAGCTGTGCTGTGCTCTGAAACCAGACTAAAAGGAATAGCAAATTAATCCTTACTCAAAGACAGGCCAACCACCTGTCTTTCAATAACTCATTTACCACACATTACTCAACTTTAACATTTAGTCTCATCCTGCTAAAGGGCAAGTGTATAGATAGATAGATAGATAGATAGATAGATAGATAGATAGATAGATAGATAGATAGATAGATAGATAGATAGATAGATAGATAGATAATATGAGAAATTCACATATTATCTATAAGGGTTACATTAAACTATTAGAAGTTAAGTCATTGTTGAGTTGGGAGGCTACAACACCCTCAAGAACTTTTGACAAAAAAGTTAAGTGAGAAATAGGCTGAAAATTGTTAAGACTGTCAGCAGTTAGGCCAAAATCTTTAATATTGGAAGCAATTTTAAAATTAGCTAGTTCAAAGCCAGTGTCAAGGGACATATTTATTATTGTTGTAACAGTTGGATTATGACATGAAGGCAGGATTTAAGAAGTGTGGTGGGAATGGGGACCAGTACACAAATAGTTGGCCTCATCTTAAAAAGAATGTCATTAACAAATACAGCTGTGACTGGTGAAAATTTAGAAAATGATCTGGATGGAGTGGGAAGAATGGGAAAATATAAATGGATGATAGATTTATGTTACTTGAATTATTTTATTTAAATCTTTAATTTTATTTCAACAAAATGGTGGAATTTTTCACAGACTTCAGTAGGGGAGCTAATGATACAGGTTGAAGTAGTTTATTAACTACAGAGAAACAAAACCTTTGGCTTATCATGGCGGCCATTTTCTGTTATTCTTCTTGGCTGCAGTTAGTGCATCTTCATAAGCCCTTTGGTTGTCAGAGAAAGCCTGTATGTGCACAATGAAGCCAATCTTAGGCTTGATCACAGATGCTGGTGAGACAGTTTATCAAGAAGAGATTGGGATCCTGTCGCAGTGGTGCCAGGGCACTAACCTCTCTCTGAATGTCAACAAGACCAAAGAGGTGATCAGTGGTTTTAGGAAGATGCAGGAAAATCACACCCCTATTTACATTTGGGACGAGGCTGTTGAAAGAGTCATCAGTTTTATATTCCTGGGGGTTACCATCATCGGTTATCTTAAGTGGACAAAAATCACCACAGCTGTCTTCAAAAAAGCATATCAGTGACTTTACTTATTCAGACATCTGAGGAATGCCTGAATATCTCCAGCAAACCCTTATTAACTTTTATAAATGTACTGATCCTGTCCTGACATGCTTCATGATGTGCTGCTATGGCAGCAGTTCAACTAAGGAATCACAAGGCATGGCAGAGGATACCATTTCTGTAGGACATATTTGCCAAGCACTATCTGGAAAAAGCAAAACAAATCAAAAAGGACCTCAGTCATCTTTGTATGGACTTTCCTTTTCCATCAGACAGGCACTATAAAACTATTAAATCCAGACCTGTGAGAGTTAAGAACAGTTTCTAACCACAGGTAATAAGGCTGCTCAACTATCATATGTGATAAACTATCTGTAATCAAATGTGCAAGTTAAATGCCATATCTTATGTGAATCTTCTGTATGTAATGTTTTTAGTGTTATTTACTATGGTTATAATTAGTAAAACATTTAAGGTTTTTCTTTTCCTGATGTTTTTTATAGATTTCTGTGTCTGCAAGGAACTTTATACAAGTAAGAGTTTTGTTGTACATTGTACATATGACGATATAAAAAGACTTTGACCTTGACAATATGAAGTCATGCTGTCAGGCTGATAAGCTAGTCTAAGTTAGTTTTGTATGGATGTTTTAATGTGTTGTGATGGACTAGCATCCTATCCACTGTTGTTTCCTATCTTGCTTCTTATGCTGCAATGTTAAGCTGGAGCCAATTTAAACCTTATACTTTGAAAAAAAGTTCAGGAGGTGGCTCAAGGAAATATTGATGAATATCGCTGAACTTGATATACAGTGTAGTAAAATATACTAAAACTATTACTGCTACCACTATTAATATATTTGAATTATGTGAATTTCCCCTTGGGATTAATAAAGTATCTATCTATCTATCTATCTATCTATCTATCTATCTATCTATCTATCTATCTATCTATCTATCTATCTATCTAATAATAATAATAATAATAATAATTCTGGAGACCACAGACATTAGGAAAGGGCCAGTAAAAGTCTATCTTGTCTGCTCCTACTAGCTGCCTGCTGCCCTTGTGGTCATTCTACAATGAACTACAGTGCAGTTCAGTGCACTTCATTTTTGTAGAATATGAAGAAGAAAATCTGGCACCAGCTCTCATAGATTGTTGTGTCCAATGCATTCTAATGTCACTATTCAAGGTCAGGAGTAATTGTTTGGTCAATGACTCTAGGTATCACTGAGAACACTGCATTGTACAAAATTTGTTTCATTTTATATTGACAGATAGTAAAATGTGTTTTAGATGTTATTTTCTGTATAGATTCAGTTTTAGCAGCACTGGACACTTAGCTGTAAGGTGCAAATTTATTTCTTTACAAATTGACAGGGAAAGTGTTCAACATAATAGATTTGGTCCTTTGTTTTAATACAAACTAAATTGTAGTCATATTTTAATTTATTGCACAGGATGGCTTATTGTGGCAAAAGACTGGTGCTGGTGATTCAAGGTCAGTAAGCAGACATCTCATCTCCACAAGCTGCATGACCCTTAGCAAGTCTTGTGTTCTTGTTGCTTGAAAGCCCAAGGTCACTGTTTAAAATCTTGCTCTTGGCTCACTGAGTGACCTTGAATGAGTCACTTTACCCACTGCTGCTCCAAATATAAGAATAAATACAGTAGTTCTGCAAAATTCTCTTGTGCTAAGCAAGTAAAGCACCATATTATGATTAAAGTAAAAGGATATACGAAAAATTAAGACTGGCTGAGCAATTCACGTTCTAGGCTTCAAAGGTATTTTAAAAGGAAACACAATGCTTTATTTTAGCATCTCTTTCCTGCATTTATTTATCCACAATTAACTTTGTTGAGATTCACAGTACTGTATGTATCATAGATGAAAGGATTTGGTAAAAAAGGTGGGAGAGACCAAAAAAGAATCTTAATGTGGGCTGCATAAATCCTAGTGGAGACAAAAAAAGGAAGTAAAAGTGGAAGAGCAGTGGCAAAATCATCCCACGGAGAGTTTAATATGGTACAAATATGTAGATTGTCAGCAGAGCAAGTCAGATGGCTACATCATGACACTAACTGTAATGCCTATAATAAAACCAGTATGCACACTCAGTCATTGTGGAAAGCATCAGAAATGGATTTTTGAGCAGTGGCATCAGATCTATGACCTTTCAGATTATACTACTTGAGAAATGTAAACTGCTCAAAAATATTAAAGGAGCACTTTGAAAACACATCAGATCTCAATGGGAAAAAGAAATCCTCCTGGATATCTATACTGATATAGACTGGGTAATGTGTTAGGAACGAAAGGATGCCACATCGTTTGATGGAAATGAAAATGATCAACCTACAGAGCCCTGAATTCAAAGACGCCCCAAAAATCAGAGTGAAAAAATTATGTGGCAGGCTAGTCCATTTTGCCAAAATTTAATTGCAGCAACTCAAAATTGTACGCAGCACTTTGTATGGCCCCTGTGTTCTTGTATACATGCCTAAAAACATCGGTGCATGCTTCTAATGAGATGACAGATGGTGTTGTGGGGGATCTCCTCCCAGATCTGGACCAGGGCATCACTGAGCTCCTGGACAGTCTGAGGTGCAACCTGGTGGCATTGGATGGACCAAAACATAATGTCCCAGAGGTGTTCTATTGGATTTAGGTCAGGAAAGTGTGGTGGCCAGTCAATGGTATCAATTCCTTCATCCTCCAGGAACTGCCTGCATACTCTCACCACATGAGGCCAGGAATTGTCATGTACCAGGAGCCACTGTACCAGCATAGGGTCTGACAATGGGTCCAAGGATTTCATCCTGATACCTAATGGCAGCCAAGGTGCCTTTGTCAAGCCTGTAGCGGTCTGTGTGACCCTCCATGGATATGCCTCCCCAGACAATCAATAACCCACCACCAAACTGCTCATGCTGAATGATGTTACAGGCAGCATAATGTTCTCCATGGCTTCTCCAGACCCTTTCACTTCTGTCACGTGCTCAGGGTGATCCTGCTCTCATCTGTAAAGCACAGGCACCAGTGGTGCATCTGCCAATTCTGGTATTCTATGGCGAATGCCAATCGAGCTGCATGCTGCTGGGCAGTGAGCTCAGGGCCCATTAGCGGAGATGGGGACCTTGGGTCACCCTCATGAAGTCTTTCTGGTTGTTTGGTCAGAGACATTCACACCAGTGGCCTGCTGGAGGTCATTATGTAGGGCTCTGGCAGTGCTCATCCTGTTCCTCCTTGCCCAAAGGAGCAGATACTGGTCCTGCTGATGGGTTATGGACCTTCTATGGCCCTCTCCAGCTCTCCTAGAGTAACTGCTTGTCTCCTAGAATCTCCTCCATGCCCTTGAGACTCTGCAGGGAGACACAGCAAACCTTCTGGCAATGACACGTATTGATGTGCCATCCTGGAGAAGTTGGACTACCTGTGCAACCTCTGTAGGGTCCAGGTATCGCCTCATGCTACCAGTAGTGACACTGACTGTAGCCAAATGCAAAACTAGTGAAGAAACAGTCAGAAAAGATGAGGAGGGAAAAATGTCAGTGGCCTCCACCTGTTAAACCATTCCTGTTTTGGGGGTCATCTCATTGTTGCCCCTCTAGTGCATCTGTTGTTAATTTCATTAACACCACAGCAGCTGAAACTGATTAACAACCCCCTCTGCTACTTAACTGACCAGATTAATATCCCATTAGTTTCATTGACTTTATGCTATACTCTGATTAAAAAGTGTTCCTTTAATTCTTTTGAGCAGTATATGTGCAAAACTATGGAGATGGCTCTAGGACAGTGTTTTTTGTTATAAGTTCTGGCAAAAGGCAATAAAACCCATCATCATGGGACTGTTGAGCATTGAATGCTGCTTTGCCTTCTGATTTTGTGATTTCTGATCTTATTTGTAAGGGGTACAAAAAAAGACTGATTAATAATAACCTTTAAGCATTAGCTGTTGAAAAAGACTGTAGCGCCTTACAACAGTGCATTTTAAAAAAAATGTTCTAAAATATGGGTGCAGAGATAGATGATATTGTTCTAAATGATCACTTATACCACTTTTTTCCCATTTGTCAATCAGGAATCAAGGCGTGTTCGTGAGTGCAAACCAGCACCTCATGAGCAGGTGAGCAAGCACACTCAGTTATCGCACTTGTTTAAAGGGGCACAGTACATGTGAAAGGGGAATAGGTTACCAGAACCTTTGTCAGCTGATGGCAGGAGAAACTTATAAAAATCTGTCGGGAATGTAGACGGTGGGGAGGTCAGCATATACAGTAGATATAGGTAAAGTGTTTTTGCTGGAGCAGATAGGCTTTACTACCTTCTGAGCCTTAATGAAAGGGATAGCAAAACACAACTCAAAGCAGAATTAAAAGAAAGCTTGTTGGGACTGAATGTGCTGTGAGGTGAAGTGCCCAGACAGGATCATTTATTGTGCATTTTTATTACATTTTAACACTAGAATTAATTACCAAAGCCTACAAAAAAACTCGTAATCCAGCCCACCTTAAATCTCTTTGCACCTCTCTGTCAGTCTCTTTTGCCCTGTAAATTTGCCAATAAAGACAATCAGCAAGCAGCCTGCTATTCCATCCCCCCAAAGCCGCAGAACATGCACAAAGTTCTCCCAGCTCATGCCTTGATTATCTGGGAGTGAAGTGCTGGAGTTTTAGAGTGGAAATAATAGATTATTTTATGGAACACGTGCATTTCACGTGTGTTCCGTTTCTACAATAATCTGTGTAAACTATTTTGTTAAAACAAAAGTTTTTCATATTTTAGTAAAAAATGACAAAACGTTGGCATAAACTATATAATGTGTGAAGCCTGAAGTACAAAGGTCAAATAAACACTTTCACAAAAGGTTCAAGAGCGGTATAATAGCTTCTATGGCGTAGCGGTTTATTATACAATAAACACATACATTTCGTTTGGATCTGTAACAGCCGGTGTACATTTATAGTACTTGTAAAAGTAAGCGTTTTGTTTTCACTTTTATTATCTCAGTCACAATCACAAAACATAATAATGCCCCAAAGGGGTCTGTTACTTTTTATCTGAAACTGGGAATAACTGTAGATGTGAGTGGTGTGTTGAGGCAATGAAACTGCACATTCTCTGATCTGGATGGATAAAAGCTGACACACAAACGCTTGTGAATCTGCCTTTCTCGTATCTCACCGTCACTTGAATTTTTTTTTATTCAGTTTTATTGAGTGTTCCTCCTCACGATGAATTAGTATGCATATCATGGTCCATGATGTCAAACGGCCATGATGTCAAAGCCGCACTGACAAAAAAAACCAGAGACATAGGTATATATCATATTTGGAATTACAGTAGAGTCTTGCTTATCCGACTTAAACAGGCCGGCAGAACGTTGGATAAGCGTAAATGTCGGATCAATGGGAGGTATTAAGAAAAAGCCTATTAAACGTCAAACTATGTTATAATTTTACATATTACGAACCTAATAATCATGTTTTACAACAAAACAACAAAAAAAATTAACTGAAACAATGAACTTACAGTTACAGAATTGTCTGAAGTTAAATACAGTATGTACTGTACTTAAAAAGTTCAGTCCTGTGATGATTTAAAGAAATTTTTGATTGTAGTCTTTCGACGACGAGTGCTGTTTCATTTCTGCCAAGTCTCGCCATCTTTGCAGCATCATTATGTCGATTCCTGTAGCTTCTTCTTGTTGCTCAATGTATTTAATTGCAGTTTCTAGAGCCTTAACCCCGTCACTCATATAGTCAACATCTGTACGAGCATACTGTATACTGTTTACTTCAGCATTGTGACTGCGTGTGTGTGTGTTTGTGCTGTGACGTGCGAGTCCCCATCTTGCACCCGAAAACACAAAGCTAAGTATTAGTACTTTAGCAACACCACCTTTATTCAGCTTGAAACAGCAACAGCGCAGTTATTTATTGTAGCGGGATCTGCCACTGTGCTATACACAGACACAGCAGTCAGGCAGGGTCGTAGTCAAGTAATACTGTGCTCTGCACATTTATAATGTTCCTTGTATCACCCATCGACGGCAGGCACTTATAGCATGTCCGCGATCTTTTCGGATTCACTTTTACGGCGAACTGCTACAGTGCTGGGAGACTGTGATTGCTTTGGGACGCTCTTCAGCGTGTTGTCCCGTTGGGTGGAATCCCACAAGATTTTAGAAACTCACTCACACCAACCATGATTCTTTTCAAAGGTAAAGTGCAGGTTAATTTATTTTATGTATTTTTACTTTATATTTTGTATTAATCATTTTTGTATGAATAGTTTTGGGTTGTGGAAGGAATCATCTGAGTTTCCATTATTTCTTATGGGGAAATTCGCTTTGATATACAGTACCAGTGCTTTGGACTGCGAGCACGTTTCCAGAACAAATTATGCTTGCAAACCGAGGTTCCCCTGTAATTAACTGCGGTAGAGTCGAGAGCAACAAAAAATAGACTATGCTCACGCTCGCAACTTGCAGTTCTTGTTGCCGATTGATGCGTTTTTTTTCCGGTGGGACGTCAGATAATACAGAATGTCGGATAAGCGAAGGTAGGATAAACGTGACTCTACTGTATTCATTTTATGACCTGTATAGTACATTTCGGAAAACATTGTGGCACGGATGCAACCTTCTACATATTATTCATATTCATACGCATAACCTTTTGGGGTTGTAATCAGTGACTGTGTATTTTTTTCCCAGATCTTACCAGTCCCCACATGTTGCTGTATGGTGATGTTTCTTTTGTACCTCAGGACATGCAGAGGAAATAATAGTACAGAGAGGTCAGTTCAGCACTATATGCAATCATGAAATAAGTTAGACAAAACTTCAAAAAAGAGTTGGGGAATTACCCCGTATAATATCTGTAGGTTTGTTGGTCATTCAACAAATTACAGTACTGGCATGAGCGTTTATATAACAAAATGGCTACAGGATATGAGTTATCAGGAAGTTAGTGGGTAGAGGAAGTGACGTCTTCTGGAATGGCCAGAAGAGATGTCATCACAGAAGGAGTGGTTAGTATGGAGCTATTTTTAGTTATCGGTAGTGTTGTTGGTGAGTGGGTATTGTTATTATTTTTCTTCTTTGATTCTGTAGATATAGAGAGAGAGATATCAGTACCCTAATTCAACCCTTTGTCTGACAGTATATCGCTCACCTCCGGGCTTGTTGACTGCCTCCTAAGCGCACATGTGTAACAATACGTATGTCTCTGTGTTTTTTTTTTGTCAGTGCCATTTTGACATCATGGACCATAAGGTGCATACTAATTCAGCGTGAGCAGGAACACTCAATAAAACTGAATAAAAAAAGTCAAGTGACAGTGAGATACGAATAAAGCAGATTTACCAGTGTTTGTGTGTCAGCTTTTATCCATTTAGATCAGTGAATGTCCAGTTCTATTGTCTCAAAACACCACTCACATTTACAGTTACTCGCAGTTTCAAATAAAAACTAACAGCGTCAGATCCCTAGGGCAGTAGTATGTATCGAGATCATGACTGAGAGAATAAAAGTGAAAACAAAATGCTAATTTTTACAAGTACTATAAATGTACACCGGCTGTTACAGACGCAGACCAAATGTATGTGTTTACTGTATAATATTAACAATAAGAGCAACTCACTACTGAAAATAGCAAACATAGGAGGCAGTCAGGATCGAATCAGGGGACTCTTGATTACAAACCAGCAATTCTTACCACTACGCCACGGAATCTGTTGTATCATTCTTAAACATTTTATGAAAGTGTTTATTTGATCTTTGGACTTCAGGCTTCACACATTATATAGTTTATGCCAACGTTTTGTCATTTATTTCTAAAATAATAAAAACATTTCTGTTTTAACAATGTGTTTACACAGATTATTGTAGAAACGGAACACATATGAAATGCATGTGTTCCAAATAACAATCTATTATTTTCATTCTAAAACTACAGCACTTCAATCCCAAAAATCAAGGCATGAGCTGGGAGAACTTTGTGCACATTCTGCGGCAGTGGGGGGATGGAATAGCAGGCTGCTTGCTGCTTGATCAACATATTTACAACACAAAAGACACTGACGGAGAGGTGCAAAGGGATTTAAGGTGGGCCAGATTACACGTTTTTTCGTAGGCTTTAGTAATTCTATTGTTAACAGACATTTATTGTTTTCACCTTTTGGGAAAGAAGATGTTTTGGAACTGTTTTTATTTATTTACTGCTCAATAAATTGCACCTTTTTTTTTTCAAATTGCACCTAAGTGTCCACCTTTCTTAATGTTACATTGGCCTCGGTTCCTCTATCAAGGACCTGGGATCTGCCAGAGTTACCTGTTTAGGATCTGAGGGCTTAACATATAACCAATGGCATATCAATGGTTTAGCATGCTGATTTATTTATTTTGTATTTTAATATTTTGTCATTTTAAATAAAGTAAAAGACTATTTTCCTATTGTATGGTAAATTGTGAATTACCGTATATACTCACATATAAGTCGGGTCTTGAAATCCGAAAAATCTATCATAAAATCAGACCCCGACTTATACACCTGTTCAAAAATGCGACACTTAATTTTTTTTGGTTTTTACATCTTCTTGCTTCCTCCAATCTCGCACCAGTTTCTCAAGCACATCGAATTTTGTTGCAGCAGCCCAGTTGCCAATTTCTTTGCCACTTCAATGACTTTTAATTTTAAACCAGCTTCATTTTTGCTTCTGATCAAATGCTCCATCGTAGATAAGGGATGCTCTTATGATTAAGGTGTTTGAGGGTGTGAGATACAAAAAAACACAAAGCAGTGCAAATGTTGCTTCGGAATAGTGAGGGTATTACTGTGTAGTCATGTAGGCACAATACATAGAAAAAAAGGCAGTGTGCTCCGTGGTTACTCTCTCAGGTGGGCGTTAGCATATCATAATCTCTTGGATCAATATAGTTTTCCGCATTCGACTTATATGGTCAACATTATAAAATAGCAGAAATTATACAGTAAAATCAAGTCCTAACTTATCCATGGGAGAACTTGTCCGCGAGTATATACGGTAGGTTAATTCTAAATGAGCAAGATGAGATGGCATGCTAGTAGGCTATAGTTAGTCAACACAATGGATTGTTAATTATAGACCAATGACCCATTGTGTTGCACTCCAAGCACAGCTGTTAATGGGTCAAAAATCACTTCAATTAATTTATTGTTTTTGTTACAGACCAGCTCATGTATACTAACTAGCCCACACAGATAAATGTCTTAAAATAAATTAAGCTGAACATAATGTTAAATTACACACACATTAATTTATTATATAAGTAAACACAATTAAAATACAATAAATAATCAGCAAATAATTCAAAAACATGATTACGTAATTTACAAAGTACAAAACAAACACAATATATCTAACCTGATACCATAAATCCACTGGTCCTCAGGAAACACATAACCTCATTTGTTGTTTGCATAGCATTTTGTTTTGATCTGTGAGCAGCAATGATGTCCTCCATAAGCAGAAGACTACCAAAAAATGTACTAGTGGTACTTTTAATAGTTGGCTAGAGGCCTTTCTCTTATTGAACTTGCCAAGCAACAAAGTTACTAAGAATTTGTCTTGGTGTTTTACTTTCATGCATATATCAAAGTAAATGCAATTCAATAGCATAATATACAATACATGGCACAATCACACCATTATATACAGTAGAAGTGAAAAATATAACCAAAACAAAGATGTATAAAATTGTATAGTAATACAGTATTGCACTCCTGCCCAGTAATATATCAAGAAAGTCCTTATACAGTAAACCAAAATAAACATAATTTAGATTGGATGAAGAAGTTGATCAATCAGGAAAAGACGTAGACTGTGTTTAACCAGAGTGACTGCACTAGGAAAGAAACTGTCTCTGCGTCTAGCAGTTCTTGCCTTTAGTGACTGGTAACATTTCCACAATGATAAAACTGAAAGAGATGGTTGAGCAGGTGAATGTAGTCTTTAATTATATTTACAGTTAGGTCCATAAATATTTGGACAGAGACAAGATTTTTCTAATTTTGGTTCTGTACATTACCACAATGAATTTTAATTCAGATGCAGTTGAAGTGCAGACTTTCAGCTTTAATTCAGTGAGTTGAACAAAACTAATGCATAAAAATGTGAGGCAACTAAAGCATTTTTTTAACACAATCCCTTCGTTTCAGGGGCTCAAAAGTAATTGGACAATTGACTCAAAGGCTATTTCATGGGCAGGTGTGGGCAAGTCCGTCGTTATGTCATTATCAATTAAGCAGATAAAAGGCCTGGAGTTGATTTGAGGTGTGGTGCTTGCATGTGGAAGATTTTGCTGTGAACAGACAACATGCAGTCAAAGGAGCTCTCCATGCAGGTGAAAGAAGCCATCCTTAAGCTGCGAAAACAGAAAAAACCCATCCGAGAAATTGCTACAATATTACGAGTGGCAAAATCTACAGTTTGGTACATCCTGAGAAAGATAGCAAGCACTGGTGATCTCAGCAACGCAAAAAGACCTGGACATCCACGGAAGACAACAGTGGTGGATGATTGCAGAATCATTTCCATGGTGAAGAGAAACCCCTTCACAACAGCCAACCAAGTGAACAACACTCTCCAGGGGGTAGACGTATCGATATCCAAGTCTACCATAAAGAGAAGATTTCATGAAAGTAAATACAGAGGGTGCACTGCAAGGTGCAAGCCACTCATAAGCCTCAAGAATAGAAACGCTAGATTGGACTTTGCTAAAGAACATCTAAAAAAGCCAGCACAGTTCTGGAAAAACATTCTTTGGACAGATGAAACCAAGATCAACCTCTACCAGAATGATGGCAAGAAAAAAGTATGGAGAAGGCGTGGGACAGTTCATTATCCAAAGCATACCACATCATCTGTAAAACACAGTGGAGGCAGTGTGATGGCTTGGGTGTGCATGGCTGCCAGTAGCACTGGGACACTAGTGTTTATTGATGATG
Source organism: Polypterus senegalus (assembly GCF_016835505.1). NCBI lineage: Eukaryota > Metazoa > Chordata > Cladistia > Polypteriformes > Polypteridae > Polypterus > Polypterus senegalus. The sequence goes on from NC_053166.1 coordinate 111,118,251, forward strand.
TGACACAGGACAGAAGCAGCTGAATGAATTCTGAGGTGTTCAGAGACATACTGTCTGCTCAAATCCAGCTAAATGCAGTCAAATTGATTGGGTGGCGTTTCATGATACAGGACAATGACCCAAATCATACAGCCAAAGCAACCCAGGAGATTATTAAAGCAAAGAAGTGGAAAATTCTTGAATGGCCAAGTCAGTCACCTGATCTTAACCCAATTGAGCATGCATTTCACTTGTTGAAGACTAAACTTCGAACAGAAAGGCCCACAAACAAACAGCAACTGAAAGTCGCTGCAGTAAAGGCCTGGCAGAGCATTAAAAAGGAGGAATCCCAGCATCTGGTGATGTCCATGAGTTCAAGACTTCAGGCTGTCATTGCCAGCAAAGGGTTTTCAACCAAGTATTAGAAATTAACATTTTATTTCCAGTTATTTAATTTGTCCACATACTTTTGAGCCCCTAAAATAAAAGGATTGTGTTAAAAAATGGTTTAGTTGCCTCACATTTTTATGTAATCTTTTTGTTCAACCCACTGAATTAAAGCTGAAAGTCTGCACTTCAACTGCATCTGAGTTGTTTCATTTAAAATTCATTGTGGTAAGGTACAGAACCAAATTAGAAAAATGTTGTCTCTGTCCAAATATTTATGGACCTAACTGTATGACATATTTCCTGACTTGTGATGTATACAGGACATCAATGGAGTTCAGCTTCAGGCCTTACACTCCAAATCGTACCCTTAGATCTTCAAATGAGTGTCTACTTATAACTCCAAGAGCTAAACTTAAAAGAAGTGGTGTGGCAGCCTTCTGCTTTTATGCCCCTATAATCTGCAATAGCTTACTTATAGAAATCCACCAGGCTAATATGGTGGAGCACTTTAAAAAACTGCTAAAACCCCATTATTTTAACATGGTTTTCTCATAGCTTCATTTTAGTGAAACCCTGATATTCTGTATATGCATTTAATTATTGTTTTTTACGGCAATCCGTACAAGACCCTACTTTCTTTGCTGTTCTTTTTCTGGTTTTCTGTGGTTGTGATCTGCGCCACCGCAACCTGATTATGACATTATGCAGTCCTTACATTGATGGACTGAAGGCCAGATGTCCACATGACCATCATCATCTAAGTCTTCCACATGAAGCCTGAATACCATGAAGACTGATTTATATTATTTATGTTAGGCTGAATGCCCAGCCGGGGCTGGGTGGTATCTTGACCTTGGAACCCGTGCAGATTCTGTTTTTTTCTTCTCCGGCCCATCTGGAGTTTTATTTTTTCTCTCTTCCTGGCAATCCGACCTCACTTTATTCTTTGTTACTTAGTATTGCCTAATCTTATTTTTATATTTTTCTTTTTTTTTTATCTTGTAAAGCACTTTGAGCTACATCATTTGTATGAAAAGTTCTTGTTCTTACAGTATTATCTGCTGTCTGCATAACACACAGCACTTTCTGTTTGTAGTGAGCAGATATACTGCCATACTGGATTGTTGTGGAGAAAATGAGAATTGATGTCCTTTCATTAACAGGTCCATAAAACTACACCAGCACTATTTGGGACAGGTTAAATTTAATTAGTTGATGGAACACAAATATTTGCTGGATATTAAGTGAAAATATCTAAATTTCTGTACTGTTTTAGAGTTGATCTCCTTTGAACCCAACCATTATGACTTTAGCATGTCATATAAAAACTGTAGCCTAGCTCAACGGTTATGCTTCCACCTCTGCAAGCTTTCAAAGATGCATACGTTTTAGGAAACTAAAACATAAAGTAAATAAATAGACCAAGGCATATAAACAGTCATTGTCATCTTCAGTAACCTTCCCTGTCACCAAAACTAATCCAAATGACATCAGAAAGCTGTTAAGAGCACCATAATTACTCCTTGGAGGAAGTGTTGTTAGATGTTCCTGTGGAACAATTTCAGACTATTGCTGCTTCCATGGTTCTCTGTGTATAGGTCATCCTAATGAGTGCATAAGGCAGTCCAGAAAGTTCACTGAGTGGTAGTTATTAATTAGAAAAAGGACTATATAAAGAATGCTTGATAAAGAATAGGTTAGCAAATATATTACATTGAAAAAAATGTATTCTTTTGCACTCAATTCTTTTGCTATTGTATAGCCTTAGCACATCATTATGCCTAATTATTTACATTTATTTGTTATTTAAAATTTAAGCGATAGTTTGAGAAGGTAGAAACGGACAAAAAAGTTAGTGAAAATGCAAAAACTTGAAAGGTCACACTGAAAAATGTAAAACCATGTGCAGAAACCATGTAAAACATTCTATAAATATCACAAGATCAATTGAAGAAAGTGTCATTTTCTGCTCCTTCTTTTAAGGATTTTTTAATATCATTTTGATATATTTTAATTTATAATATTTTAATATACTTTGCATACTTAACGTATGTAAAGAGTAACTGATGTGAATAGTGCATTGGGCAGAACCAACATACTAAGGAACAACAGCTCCATCAGAAATGACAAAAAACTAAATGTGTATGATCATGTGACATTTTCATTTTCTTTGTCCTACAGTTTGCAGATCCTCCCTTTCCAAAGTTCATGGAAATACATAAATAAAATGCATTATTATTATTTATTATTACCCTCTTCAAGCTTCCCCTCTTCCTGCATGTGAGGCCTCCTATTGCCCTAATGTTGATCAGACCCTGAGGAATGACTTTTTAATCTGACGTTTCAGTGAGGGGTTAAGTATGGCGTGCTTGCTGGCTAATTAGAATTTAATTACCAAATTACTTTCTGATTGCTTTAGGTTTGTAAATCACCAGTGAACCAGGCATGGCCTGATTGCAATAATTACGGCTGATAATTGGAATCTGTGAGAGAGCAGGGTTCACAAAGCTCAAGAAGCTGAAGATGTGGCAGGAAAATTAACTTCTTGTTGGCAAAGGTAGACAGTAGATCCAATCAATTTTTGGGTGGATTGAGATTCTAGTCACACCTCATATGCTTGGAAAGATGGGACAGAACTTATTGAGAAAGCGGTCACACAACAGTAGCTCAGGACAGAATTGACTACAGCGGTCTCAGAAGGGCCTGTGAAAGACAAAGCAAGGGGAAATCAGCACAATAGTCTTTAGGCTAACTGGATGCTTCAATTGGCAAAATCTATAAGCTTATTTTAAATTCCACTAATTCTGTTCATCAAGTCAATTTAATTTATTAACTGAAAGCACTAAAATTATATGATCCATTTATAAGGTCATACCAGAATCAACTTCACCAGTCCATCAAGCTTTAATATATATTATAATGCACCTTAAAGCAAATTAAATGTATGGCACAACATAAAATCTATCAATGCAGTGTATAGCGGCACATACTGTAACAGCTAAAGTAACTTATAGTGGGACAGACCTGGAGTGTAATTTTCATTTGAATCCATATTCACAATGAATTAAAACTGGGTGCTTAAATAATGGGCTGTTTTAATTGGATCACATATTCATCTATTTACCAAAATATGCTAAATGTCTATATGTATGAGATTCATATTCTAGCAGTAACAGGTACAAGGCAGATGATTTTTATTTTATTTTATTAAAAGCAAGCAACATTCCATACAATCAAATCAACAACTAAATTCAGTCCCCACCTAAGTGAAAGAGAGTAAGGCCAATAGCAAGAGTAAAACTTTAAGAGCAGAAAAGATATAAATGCTTATTTAAAATGTTATTGATTAGATCCTGCCATGTTTTAAAAAAAGTTTTAAACAGATCCTATGAGTGAGAATTTGATTTTTTTCCAATTTCAAATAGTATAGGACATCAGTTACCCACTGACTTAAAAGAGGTGGGGTTGGATTCGTCCCATTGGGTAAAATAAGTCTACCGGCTAATAGTGAGGTAAAGGTAATTACAGTTTGTTTCTCCTTCTCCACTTGAAGCCCATCTTTGAGTGTACCAAACACCAAAATAGTGGATTAGGAGTGATTGTGACACTACGGCCGTCTTGTAGGCATTTAAAGAATTTGGTCCAGAATGATGTTAATTTGGTGCATGCTGGGTACAAGGCCTAAATTAACTTTTGATGGAATGCAATCAACCATACTGCCATACTCTCACAAATCTAGGTTTTGTAATCAGCATAGCATTTGCCTGTTTTCAGACAGGAATCAGTTTACAGTTATCATTTAATCTTAGCTTAATGCCCTAGGTACCATGCATCAGATAACTCCCACATGAAAATGATGAGAATCTGCAAAGTCCCACAGATAGTAGCTTAGCTGGGAAACAAATTAAGTTTCGCAGAATTATGATGCCATTATGATTGTTATAGAATGAAATTCTGTTTTTCTATCCTCCTTCAACAAGTGGCCTTATCTTTACATATTTCTAGATAACTGTGGAGATAAAAGTTAGATGCATCACTGCGATACAGAGTTCTAAAAACTATCAAAATAATAAAAGCATGATGATTTCCATCTAGGGCTGCCACAATTAATCAATGTAATCAACTAATTGACTAAAAAATGTAATCATATTATATTTTCTTAATTGACATTGGGCAGGCAGAAAGAAAGAAAAGACCTTATCAGCCATGAGTGACATTGCTATCATTTAAGGATTAAGGTCTGACACCATTTCTCAAAATGTTAATAAACTAGTGTCAAATAAGCCACACCAAAATTACATAAATCAAAACAAGGAGATGAACATTATTTTTGAAACATTCATTTAAAAACATTACCATTAAATCTATCTTAACAAATATAACTAATTTTGCTAGCCATGAAAAAGTTGCTTTACTTGTACTTTCAGTTTTATATATATATATATATATATATAAACTGCTCAAAAAAATTAAAGGAACACTTTGAAAACACATCAGATCTCAATGGGAAAAAGAAATCCTCCTGGATATCTATACTGATATAGACTGGGTAATGTGTTAGGAACGAAAGGATGCCACATCGTTTGATGGAAATGAAAATGATCAACCTACAGAGCCCTGAATTCAAAGACGCCCCAAAAATCAGAGTGAAAAAATTATGTGGCAGGCTAGTCCATTTTGCCAAAATTTCATTACAGCAACTCAAAATTGTACGCAGCACTTTGTATGGCCACTGTGTTCTTGTTTACATGCCTGACAACATCGGTGCATGCTTCTAATGAGATGACAGATGGTGTTGTGGGGGATCTCCTCCCAGATCTGGACCAGGGCATCACTGAGCTCCTGGACAGTCTGAGGTGCAACCTGGTGGCATTGGTTGGACCAAAACATAATGTCTCAGAGGTGTTCTATTGGATTTAGGTCAGAAAAGTGTGGTGGCCAGTCAATGGTATCAATTCCTTCATCCTCCAGGAACTGCCTGCATACTCTCACCACATGAGGCCAGGAATTGTCATGTACCAGGAGCCACTGTACCAGCATAGGGTCTGACAATGGGTCCAAGGATTTCATCCTGATACCTAATGGCAGCCAAGGTGCCTTTGTCAAACCTGTAGCGGTCTGTGTGACCCTCCATGGATATGCCTCCCCAGACAATCATTAACCCACCACCAAACTGCTCATGCTGAATGATGTTACAGGCAGCATAATGTTCTCCATGGCTTCTCCAGACCCTTTCACTTCTGTCACGTGCTCAGGGTGAACCTGCTCTCAACTGTAAAAAGCACAGGGCACCAGTGGTTCATCTGCCAATTCTGTTATTCTATGGCGAATGCCAATCGAGCTCCATGCTGCTGGGCAGTGAGCTCAGGGCCCATTAGAGGACATGGGGCCCTTGGATCACCCTCATGAAGTCTTTCTGGTTGTTTGGTCAGAGACATTCACACCAGTGGCCTGCTGGAGGTCATTTTGTAGGGCTCTGGCAGTGCTCATCCTGTTCCTCCTGCCCCAAAGGAGCAGATACTGGTCCTGCTGATGGGTTATGGACCTTCTATGGCCCTCTCCAGCTCTCCTAGAGTAACTGCTTGTCTCCTAGAATCTCCTCCATGCCCTTGAGACTGTGCAGGGAGACACAGCAAACCTTCTGGCAATGACACGTATTGATGTGCCATCCTGGAGAAGTTGGACTACCTGTGCAACCTCTGTAGGGTTCAGGTATCGCCTCATGCTACCAGTAGTGACACTGACTGTAGCCAAATGCAAAACTAGTGAAGAAACAGTCAGAAAAGATGAGGAGGGAAAAATGTCAGTGGCCTCCACCTGTTAAACCATTCCTGTTTTGGGGTCATCTCATTGTTGCCCCTCTAGTGCATCTGTTGTTAATTTCATTAACACCACAGCAGCTGAAACTGATTAACAACCCCTCTGCTACTTAACTGACCAGATTAATATCCCATAAGTTTCATTGACTTTATGCTATACTCTGATTAAAAAGTGTTTCTTTTGAGCAGTATATATATATATATATATATATATATATATATATATATATATATATATATATATATATATATATATATATATATATATATATATATGCTTTTATATGCTTTCCTTTGGCACCACTATCAGAGGATACAGTTTATAGTTTCAGTGCTATGCTCATGATAATCAGGTCTTTCTACATAAAGGGGCCACTCAAACCTTACTGCCCCCTGCATTAAAATAACAGTGGGAGGTTGAGCTTTTAGTTACAGGGCCGCTAAACTGTGGAATGGTCTGCCTGCTACTATAAGAGATGCCTCTTCTGTTTCAGCTTTTAAATGCCGGCTGAAGACTCACTACAGTTTAGCATATCCTGACTAGAGTTGCTGATCAACTGTAAAGACTGCATTCCTGTTGTTAGTCATCAGCACTAAAACATATGTAACGTGATAGTCATAATTTGTAACTAACCCTCACCTATTCTGTTTCTCTTCTCGGTACTCAAATGTGGCACTTGGTGGCATGGCCAACCTGCCAAGTTGTTATGCCTGCCTAAGGTAAAGTCATCCCTGATGGAAGATCGCAGGAATCGTGGGGCAGAGGGGTTCTTTCATTGGATTGGCTAGCCCAGCTCTGTTTCAGCTGTGGAATGGCCAAATGGGGGAGGCAGCTTGATGGGTGAGGTTTCCAGGATTCTAAACAAATCCAAATCATATTATGTGATATCATATACTGTTAAATTCTGCTCCATACTTGTAATTTTTTTTATTTTTATAATGTAATGAGGATTTGTTCTGTTCTGTGTATTGTATTGTATTGACCCCTTCTTTTGATTACACTGCATCTTGGATTCTCGATGAGCTTCAACAGGTAGTCACCTGAAATAAAACCATTTCAGGTGACTACCTGTTGAAGCTCATCGAGAGAATGCCAAGAGTGTGCAAAGCAGTAATTAGAGCAAAGGGTGGCTATTTTGAAGAAACTAGAATATAAAACATGTTTTCAGTTATTTCACCTTTTTTTGTTAAGTACATAACTCCACATGTGTTCATTCATAGTTTTGATGCCTTCAGTGAGAATCTACCAATGTAAATGGTCATGAAAATAAAGAAAACACATTGAATGAGGAGGTGTGTCCAAACTTTTGGCCTGTACTGTATATACATGTATATATGTAGTTAAACTACTACTTAAGAAACATAATCTCGACCCCTCGGCTCTTGAAAATTTTAGATCCATCTCTAACCTGCCTTTCTTAAGTATAATTCTGGAGAAGGCAGTCATTATGCAGTTAAATAACCACCTCAATAAACATGCTATTCTTGATAAATTTCAGTTGGGTTTTAGAACAAATCACAGCAACACAAACTGCACTCATTAAAGTAGTAAATGATTTGCGAGTGAATGCAGACAGAGGCCATTTATCTGTTCTCATCCTCCTCGATCTGAGTGCTGCATTTGACACCATTGATCATAATATTCTTAGAAATCGCCTTAGTCAATGGGTGGGCCCCTCTGGCAGTGTCTTAAATTGGTTTGAATCCTACCTGGCAGGGAGAAAATTCTTTGTTAGTTGTGGTAATTACAACTCAAAGACACATGATATGGTGTTCCACAAGGCTCTATCCTGGGTCAGCTGTATTTATCAATAGCACCTGATGACCCCGATTCTCTTGATTCACTAACACAATGTCTGACTTGTATCTCAGAATGGATGAATAGTAACTTTCTCAAGTTAAATAAAGAGAAAGCTGAAATCTTAGTGATTGGCAATAATGGATACAATGAGGCTATTAGAAATAAACTGGATACATTAGGATTAAAAGTCAAGACAGAGGTAAAAAGCTTAGGGGTGATTGTTGACTGTAATCTGAATTTTAAATCGCATATTAATCAGATCACTAGGACAGCATTTTTTCACTTAAGAAGCATAGCTAAAGTTAGACCTCTTATATCACTGAAAGATGCTAAGAAATTAGTTCACACGTTTGTTTTCAGTCGACTAGATTACTGTAATGCAATCCTCTCAGGACTACCCAAAAAAGACATAAATCATTTGCAACTAGTGCAGAATGCAGCTGCTAGAATCCTAACTAGGAAAAGAAAATCCGAGCACATTTCTCCAGTTTTGATGTTGCTACACTGGTTACCTGTGTCATTCAGGATTGACTTTAAAATTTTGCTCATGGTTTATAAAGCCTTACATAATCTCACCCCATCTTATATATCAGAATGTCTGACAGCTTATATTCCAAATCGTAACCTTGGATCCTCAAATGAGTATCTCCTTAGAATTCCAAGAACAAAACTTAAAAGTGGTGAGGCGGCCTTCTGCTGTTATGCGCCCAAAATCTGGAATAGCCTGCCAATAGGAATTCGCCGGGCTGATACGGTGGAGCACTTTAAAAAACTGCTGAAAACACATTATTTTAACATGGCTTTCTCATAATTTCACTGTAATCAAAATCATGATACTCTATATCTCCAACTCATTATAATAACTATTCATGGTGGCTCTAAAATCTTTACTAACCCCTACTCTCTTTTCTGTTTCCTTTTCCGGTGTCCTTTTGGTGGTGGCTTGCGCCACCACCATCTACTCGAAGCACCGTGATGTTCCAACAATGATGGATGGATTAAAAGCCAGAAGTCTGTATGACCATCAACATCAAGTGACTCCGTGAGAACCCTAACTACAAAGAGGACTATTTTATTTATGTTAGGTAGAATGCCCAAAGGGGACTGGGGGGTCCCGTGGCCTAGAACCCCTGCAGATTTTATTTTTTGTTCTCCAGCCGTCTGGAGTTTTTTTCTGTTTTTTCCACCCTGTCCACCCTGGCCATCGGACCTTACTCCTTTTCTATGTTAACTAATGTTGTCTTATTTTGATTTCTTATTTTGTCTTTTATTTTTCTTTTCTTCAGTATGCAAAGCACTTTGAGCTACTTTTTGTATGAAAATGTGCTATATAAATAAATGTTGTTATATATGTGGGGTTGGTTGGAGCTGGCCATCCTTTCTAACGAAAAGTGGGGATTTGGGGTGTTTGAGAGGAGTGTTTATGTTATTGGATGGGCATTTGCTTGAGGGATGGTTAAAGTGGACTTTATTTTGTTTTGGTGTGGTAATGAGTAAAAGTGTGTAATTGGTTAGTTTAAATATATAAATATATATAAATAAATAAGTTTATAATTTTTTTTCTTGTGTTGTTCCACATATGTTTCTTTTTGTTTTTTCTTTGCTTAATACTAAGCTGGGAGGGGACAAGGGACAGCCAGGACCAATGTTTTAAGTTATTGGTAATGTTGCATGGCCCTCTTTGGAGACTAGGGCAATCGTTACAGACTGATCATAAAGACTGAATGGTGAAAAAACAGAAGCCATAAGCATCTCATCCCCTAGTGTTTTACGGAAAACAAATAATTTTTCTTTGACAATCCCAGGTTCTATTACATCTTAATCAACCCATGTCAGATATCTAGGTGCCATTCTTGACCTCACACTGTCTTTTGAACCACATATCAATAACATTACTAAGTCAGCTTTTTTCCAACTCAAACAAACTGCAAAATTGCATTGTTGTCTCGCTGATATTGCAACCGAGACCCTTATTCATGCTTTTGTCTTCTCACAACCTGACTACTGTAATGCTCAGAGCCTAAACAGACAACAATATTTACAAAATTCAGCAGCAGGATACTCACACATTTAAAACCTTAGTGGAATATATTACTCTAATACTTTGGCAATTGCACTGGCTCCCTGATCACTTTTCACATTCACTCCTTTTAGTTTTTTAAGGCTCTTCATGAGCTGTCCCCACATTATCAGTTTTCCTTCCTAAAACCATGCAACCCATCACGTTCTCTGAAACCATGTTATTAAATGTCCCATTGTGTAGGCCCATGGTTATGGGATGCCCTGACTCTGGTGCTCTGTGCCCAGACCTCACTCTGTGTTTTTAAATCTCAACTTAAAGCCCATCATTTTAACATTGCATGTTGTTAGCTTCTGCTAACTTTGTGGATTTGTATGGCTTTTTTATTCTTTGTTGCATTTTCTGGTGTACAGTATCGTTGGGTATTTTGAAAGACACTTTCAAATAAAATGTATTAATATTATTCTATTTCAAATCTATGTATCTTGCAGCCTTTCAGCAGGTGTGAGAACTATGCCCACTCAAGGGACCTCATAAGAAATGGCATAGTTGAAAGTCTTAAGCATAGGTAAATTCTAGAATTTAGGTCTAGTCAGAGTTAAGGTGCCTAGTCAAGGTTATCTCAAAGGAATATGTCTGATATTAATTAGTGCTAACCATACCAAGGACTCTTCTGACGATGGATACCATGCATATCGACACCTTGTTTTTGTAGAATAGAGATGTTGATGTTGGGAGAGATCTTTTCAGTATATTGCTTGATGGATTTAGCAATATCCAAAGAAGCATATATGATGATAGGGACTACTTCTGCATCTGTTTTCCAAAGCCTTTTAATCTTGTTTCGGAGCTGATGGTAGTGCTCTGATTTATTCTCTGCTTTTGGACTGATATTATAGTCTGATGGCTTGGGATTAATAAAGTATCTATCTATCTGTCTACCAGTTAAGAGGCATTGACCATGATATCTGTTTAAACAGGGAGCTCACAGAGAATCTTAGGTGTTGTATTTTCCAGGATTTTATACTCCTCCAAATTCCTTCTCCACCATTGCCTTGGCACTTGGAAATTGTTATCCTTAGCTAGAGTCCAGTCGGATATATTTTACCAAATTGTTATGACACTAGATAGGACGTATTGGGTAGTGTTACATAAGCACTGACAATGTGTTAAATGGACTCATCACATTTATTACATAGGTGACACAAACTATCTTCATCTGGTTGTTTCAGGATTTATCTTGTGTGCTGTTTAGTTTTCACTGCCTGACCTTGGATGGCAAAAATACTAGCTTCAACTGATGGCATGATGGCTTGCCATTTCATCCACTTGAATGACCCCTGAATATCAACATGTACCTTTTCAACATAGTTTTGAAGCTGTCTATGAATTGATTTCCTCATTATTATTATTATTATTATTATTATTATTAGTATTAGTATTAGTATTAGTATTATTATTATTATTATTAAGTATTGATTTGAGAAGTATATTTCCCTGATACTAGCATCAGGCTCAAGGCATCTACTTAACTTGCATAACATGTACTCCATTTAGATCACCTCTAATCATTCTGGGAGTAGTTTCCTTATCAGATATTCCTCTCAAAATCTGCTTAAGCATTTCTTTTTCACTTCAGAGTTATCTCAATAAACTTTTGCATGATGTGTTTGTATTATGCCCACATTGCAGATACTCCTATTATGTTTCTTTCTGCTTCTATGCTGCTTAAGCATGGCATTTTTTGCTCCACTAGATATAGCAGTGGGTTGGATCATGCAGAATAAACAATGTAATCATTCTGAACAAAAATGTATTAGTTAAGTCTAAAAGCAGAAAGAATGTAATGGTGTGTCATAGGAAGGTCCTGTTTACTTTAATAATATCTTCTAAAAAAAGCTGACTTCATAGCATTAAAGAGGAGGGCTCAGTGGTGCATAGGTAAGCGGCCAGTGTTAAGACACCAATCAAACGCAAGGGGCTGTATGAGCAGATAAGACAGTAAGAAATAAACTAGCAGCAGATATTCACTAAGCAAGATCTATTTATTTATTTTAGATTGAACAGTTCTTAGCAGTCCAGAAATAGAGCGGTTAAGTGTGTGTAAGCATAAGAGTTCATTAATATGGGGGAATACAGACAGTGTGAGTGGGGAGCTTTTAAGTAAGGAATAAGAGGAGCATAAAGTTAGGAGAACAGACAGAGAAAAGTAAAGTTAGCCTCATAGAAGGACAAACAGCAGTCAGTTGAGAGGGAGAACATTACAGGAGCTTAAGGGGTCAGAAGGTGTAAAATACAATAGCTGTAGCAGTTCTACTGTATAATCTAATTGCTTTGGCTTAAAGTTTTTACGTTTATCATTTAAGTTAAATCATTTCATTTTACTGAAGGAAAAGTTGAGGCAGTTTTAGTAATCCTAAATCAAATTTTAATAATGAGGCCAGTGCAATGCAAGTCCTGTTGGATATGGGACTTTTTAGATGACAGCTAGGTGGGAGACCTCCCTGGAAGGGTGGATAGGCTCTTGGCCAGAGAGGGGATGGATCCAGTTATCATTGTCTGTGTTGGAACAAATGACATACATAAGGGTAATATGTCAAATTTGAAATCCAAATTCAAAAGGTTAGGTGCCAGGCTGAGGAACAAAACTGAGAATGTAGTCTTTTGTGAAGTACTGCTTGTTCTATTGCACCAGTCTTGGAAGGACTGAAAAGATTAGAAGAATGCTTAATGCGTGTCTCAAATCTTGGTGCAGGGTAGAAGGATATATGTTTATGGTGCATAGGGACTTATTTTGGAACAGGTGAAACTTGTTCTGCCACAATTGGTTACATCTGAACTGGAGGGGCACCAATGTATTGGGGAGGCATATGAGTAGGTTAGTCGAGGATTGTTTAAATTAGGGAATGGGGGGCTGGGAGTTTAGGATAGGCCAGGTTTAGATCTATACGTGGAGAAAAAAACAATAGTGTAAAAATAAAAATGCGTAGTAATTCTAACCCTCCGTTTAAATGTAAAAGGAGTAACACATTAAAAATAGCTTCCCTTAATGCTAGAAATATCAAAAATAATGCAAGTGAGTTGGAGTTGTATGTAGCAGAGCATAATTATGATATTACAGCAATAACGGAAACCTGGCTAACAAAGATAGGGATGAGTATTACATAGAGGGATACACATTTTTTATGAAGGATAGACAGAACAGAAAAGGAGGCAGGGTTGTTGTTTATGTCAAACATAATTTAAATGCAAGTCTTATTCAGCTGGACAATGAGCCCCATCTTAGAGAGGATATATGGCTTTGCCTGGAAACAGGCCTTATTTTAGGAGTGTGTTATAGACCACTCAGTCCAGACAGTAACACACATCTTTTTAGTAATATTAAAAAGACAAGTTTACAGGGGACATTATAGTCATGGGGGATTTTAATTATTTGAATATTAACTGGGATAACCTTGCAAATGGTGCCGCACAAGAGAAAGAGTTTTTAGAAGTAATTAGTGACTGTTTTTTAACACAGTATGTTAAAGCACCAATCCAGGGTGAAGTTTGTCTGGATTTAGTATTTTGTAATAAACAAGTGACCATAATATAATACAATTCTCAGTGTTTTGTAAGAGTGCAGATGCAAAGACTAATATTGTTAAGTTGAACTTTGATAGGGCAGATTTTGAGCAGACTGGGATAAGCTTTTATGGGTGGAGACAACTGAGGAGCAGTGGAACAGGTTTAAAAATGTTTTAAATGTAATGCAGGACAGGTACATACCTAAATTTGGAATTAATAGGAAATAAAAAAAACTCCAGAATGGGTTAATAAAGAGTAAAGAAAGAACCTGCAAAGGAAAAAACAGCTGTATAAGGCATATAAAACTAATAAGTCCAAAGTGAATCTTTGTGAAAGGGCATATAAGAGCATGAGGGCAGCCGTTAAGAAGGATGTTTGGGAGGCTAGAAGACAGTTGGAGAGGAATATAGCAGATAAGGCAAAAGGCAACCTTAAGAGACTCTTTCAGTATTTTAGTGGTAAAAGAACAGTCAAGGAGAAGGTGAAATGCATCAGGAATAGTAACGGGGAATTAAAAGATATAGACAGTGAAATAGTGGACGCTATTAACTTGCATTTTTCTGAGGTCTTCACAAGTGAGGAAGTGGATAACCTCCCAGTAGTAAATGGGCCTACTAAGGAGGTTCTGAGTGATTTAAAAATTGTAGAGGGAGGAGTGCTGCTCAGATTAAGTAGACTGAAATCAAACAAATCACCAGGACCAGATAATATGTATCCTTGAGTTCTTACGGAGGCTAGCAAGTACATAAATAAATACTTGACACATATTTTTAGGAAGTCACTGCGCTCTGTGGAGATTGCTGAAGGACTGGAAAATGGCAAATATTATCCTGTTATATAAAAAGGGTGACCGGGCAGATCCAAACAGCTATAGGCCAGTAAGCTTAACGTACATCATAGTAAAATTAATGGAAGCAATTATTAAGGATTAGATTAGATTATTAAGGATAGTTTTCCTGAACAGTCAGCATGGGTTTAGAAGAGGGAGGTCATATTTTACTAGCATGCTGGAATTCTTTGAGGAAGTGCAGCATATGATATTATTTATCTTGTCTTTCAGAAAACATTTGATAAGATGCCACATGAGATGTTGGGCATCAAACTAAAAGAATTGGGAGTTCAGGGTGATGTCTGTAGATAGGTGCTGAATTGGCTCAGGTGCAGGAAGCAGAGGGTTATTGTGTTGGGGACCTCATCAAAATTGGCCGATGTTAAGAGTGGTGTTCCACAGTTGTCAGTGCTAGGGCCAGTGCTATTTTCAAACTATAAAAATGATTTAGATAGGAATATAAGTAACAAGCTGGTTAGGTTAACAGATGATACCAAGATAGGTGAATTGGCTGATACTTTGGAGTCCATTAAATCATTACAGAAGGACTTGGACAGCATACAGGCTTGGGCAGATTTGTGGCAGATGAAATTTAATGTCAGTTAATGTAAAGTAATACGCATAGGAGGTAAAAATGTTAGGTTTGACTACACAATGGGATATCTGAAAATCGAGAGTACATCTTATGAGAAGAATGTTGGAGTCGTAGTGGACACTGCACTATCAATTTCCAGACAGTTCTGAAGCCATTAAGAAGGCAAACGGAAAGTTAGGTTATATAGCACCTTAATATGTAGAGTGCAAGTCCAAGGAAG
This sequence comes from Polypterus senegalus, assembly GCF_016835505.1. NCBI lineage: Eukaryota > Metazoa > Chordata > Cladistia > Polypteriformes > Polypteridae > Polypterus > Polypterus senegalus. The sequence continues at coordinate 111,133,471 of NC_053166.1, forward strand.
TTATTTTCAAGCTTTATTATGCACTGCTGAGGCCTTGTTTGGAGTACTGTGTGCAGTTTTGGTCTCCAGGCTACAAAAAGGACACAGCAGCGTTAGAAAAGGTCCAGAGAAGAGGGACAAGGCTGATTCCAGGGCTACAAGGGATGAATTATGAGGACAGATTAAAATAGTTGAGCCTATACAGTTTAAGCAAAAGAAGATTAAGAGGTGACATGATTAAAGTGTTTAAAATTATAAAGGGAATTAGTACAGTTCATCAAGAAAATGGGGACACAGTTGGGAACTTGTTAAGGGTTGTTGCAAGAATAACAAGAAGACAGCCACCCATATATTGTTCCCTAGCTGTAAAAGGTATGTTTAGATGAGACCTATTCAGGTTTGAGTCCAGAACAGAACTGATTTGAAAGTGAGAATATGGCAGCTTTAAAGGCTGGGACAGGAAGTGATGTCATCTGGACTTTAACCAGAAGTCACAACATCAATAGTGCCAGAACCGGACGTGACATCATCAATACTGCCAGTAGAGGAAGTGATGTCATCAATGGAGCCAGTACCAGAAGTGACATCATCAATGGCACTGGGACCTAGCGGGATTTCCTGTGGATGGTCTGCAGTGGATTGAGAGAGAAAGTCAGTGCAGCTTGCCACCCGCTGGTCTGGAATGGTACTACTATTATTCAGGCCCTTTAGCTGCCTCCCAATCCTGTGTGTGACAGGGTAAATTTGGCACAAATATTAGGAAATTCTTCTTTACACAGAGAACCATAGACATTTGGAATAAGCTAACATATGGCATGGTAGACAGGGAGATTTTAGGGACTTTCAAAACTAGACTTGATGTTTTTTTACAAGAGTTAAGTGGATACGACTGGTGAGCTTTGTTGGGCTGAATGGTCTTGTCTAGATTGTTCTAATCTTCTATTTACTATTTTCTTACAAGACAGCTAAGTACTATTCTACTATTTTCCAGTCCTGCCTACTTTGAGTGGTTTGTCTCTTTTATTAGTTCATCAGCATTTGGAGAAATGGTTTCAGACCTTAATCCTTTAATGATGGGACTGTCACTCATGGATTGTGACATCTTCTCTTTCTGTCAGTCCAATATCTACAGATTCTTCTTCCGTAACTCGCAAAAGTAATATTTGATTATTAGTGGTTTCTTTTACCTTGGGAAAAGGGGAAAAAGATCCGAGGATGCAACAACCAACATCAGGAAGAAGCAGCTCCTCTGTGTTTGAAGGAGAATAAAGTTCTAATATGGATTATTATTGAAGATTCCCAACTGTTTTATAAACTTCCATTTCTCTGGCTGTTATAATATTATGTCACTTTTGTGATTATGTCTGAAAGGCCTCTCCAGCCTTGGCCATACAGGAAACTGGGAATCTCCTTGCCTATTATATTTTAAGTGGGCACTATTCACAGTTAAGGGATTGGTGATCAATAAAGGCTTAATTGCTATTGTAAACAGTTTCAATTAGTTCATTTAGCAACTTTACATACTTATGGTTTGTTTCTGTAATTCATTTTCATAATGCTCATCAATCTATTAATTTAATGTGCTTTCCAATTAGTAGGCTTTCCTTTATTATAAATCTATTGAAATAGCGTAAAATCAAATGGCATAAAAATAAAACTCTTTGAATTTGGTTAGTAAGCCTGGTCAGTGTCTTTTTATTTGGTACATTTTAAATACTGTAAATGCATCTCAGAGGCATGAAAAAACAACAAGTTAAAATTACAATGGTGAAAATGATAATTTCCAATGCAAACTTTAAATGATCTATTTGTCCTATCTTTACATTTGTTGATTAAGTTTATATTCCACTGTGACTGGTAATGTCTATGCACCATAAACAAGACCACAACATGTAATATGCTTGATGTTAGTGCTGGCAAAATAAATGCAGATGAGGTATCATCCAGCTGACATATGGGAACATGGCATGCACTGGCAGCTATCTTTAAGATGGATTTAATTTGTGCTGCCAGTTTGAGTAGTAGGGCTTTCTACTTGTGGCAAGTGAGCCAAAGCGTCTCGCAATATCTGCTCCAAAGTATGCAGAGATTGTCTGTCACCTTTTGGCAACTGGTACCTGGCACTTGACTTGAAGTTGTTTGACTGTCACACAGCTGGCTGCATACCGAAAGCACTAGTTATGTGATATTTTATTTCAAGAACTATAAAAAGTTTTCTTTAACATTTAGAAGGTAGAGATGAGAGGACAAACATGAGCAGGTGCACCCATGACATAGGAACTCTCTGAACTACACTTGGGGTTAGCGCTTTCACTCTCAGTTTTCATTTCTGAAGAATAAATGCCACATAAATAATTCCTCACTGATTTCTTGAATGACTACACTGTAGCTAATTGCCCAGCTAGCTATAGTGAATAACAATGTGAAGCATTTATTGCCATTACAATGTTTCTAATATCATAGCAATGTTAGATTACAGTAATTAACAAATACCTAAAGTGGCACTGTTTAAAGGGGAAGAGTGTCAAAGATTGCAAGCAGTAGACATATATCACTAACATGTACACTTTCTTATGTGTACATTTGTACATCTTGCCCTAAGATTAAAAAAAAAATACCTGGAATTTGCTACTGACTTCCACTAGTCTTCAGTGATAAATGGTTATTTAGGTTAGGTTAGGTTAGGTTAGGTTTATTTATTTGTCATATATAGGTTAACACAGGGTCAACATACAATGAAATGTGTATGACGAGAAAAACATGTCACTCAGCCTAGATCCAATAAAGCTAAAAAATAATAAAAAAAAAAATTAAAAATAATATTTTTTAAAAATTACAAGTTAAAAATAGACTAGCTATATAAAATAAAATGTGTACATTTTAAAAGAAGTTATAGAGCAATATGAGTTGAATGAGCATCAAGTACAAATGACAGTTATTGAACAGATAATGTTTTATAAGCACATATGCATATTCCATAAAGTACAGATGCATGTTCCAGTCAGTATTCAGAGTGTATGCAGGTACAGTTTGTGTGTGAGTAGTGCAATTTAGATGTAATGCCTTGTGTAATGTAAGTGTATGTAAGTGTTCAGGTGTTGCTGTTGAGGAGTCGAATGGCCTGGTGGTAAAAACTGTTCTTAAGTCTTGTAGTCCGAGAAGCCAGACTCCTGTATCGTCTGCCAGACGGTAACAAGGAGAACAGCTGGTGTGCTGGATGGCTGTGGTCCTTTATGATGATGCTTGTCTTAGCATGCACCAATGGAGGTAAATGTCTTCAATGGCAGGGAGACTCTTGCCCGTGATGTACACTGCTGCCTTTACCACTCTCTGTAGTGATTTTCGGCTGCTGGCAGAGCAGCTCCCATACCAGACGGTAATGCAGCCCGTCAGCAGACTCTCGACCACACTCCGGTAAAAGTTTGAGGTGATGTTGGGATTCATGCCAAACTTCCTCAGCTTCCTCAGGAAGTAGAGCCGCTGGCGAGCTTTCTTAACCACAGTGTCTATGTGAAGGGTCCACGAGAGATCCTTGGTGACGTTTTCCCCATGTCCCTCAGGCACAACACAGTCCCACAAACACACAAAAGCGCAAGCACAAATTTTCTCCTTTAAAGTCTCCACTGGCAACTTTGTCTCCCTCCTCCCGACTCTGGCTTCTCGAGTGGTGGCTGCTGGCTTCTTTTTTAAGGCACCCATTTCCAGCTTCACTTCCGGGTGTAGTGAAAACACTTCCCATAAGGGCTCAGCAGCTCTTGCTGCAGCACCCCCTGGCAGCACCTGTGGATCCCAACAGGGCTGCACCAAACTCCAACTCCCATTAAAGCCCTGTGGGAGTCCGAGGCACCATTGCAACCCAGGGGAGTTGCCATCTAGCATCCCGGGGAGGTATTGGGTGGCCCATGTTTGCTCCCCCGGAACATATATCGAAGGGGCGTTGCCACACCTGCTTTGCAAGCAATTGTAGCAAGAGAAAGTCTGTTCTCTACTGCAGTAAAATCAATCCACTTTCTGAACCTGTGGAGTCCAATCCAGAGCGGCAGAAGCATAGCATGATCTAGCCTTGGATGTTGCACCAGGTTAGAATAATTGGGTAAATAATGTAGATTTCCAGCTGCCTTATGGATAAGTTGAATAATTAGATATCAGATATGTAATATTTTCAAAAGGCACTGCAATTATATCAATTTCACAAACTATAATTATCTGTAGGGTAACCCCAAACATATCAACAGATTTAAGTGTACACATTTTTATTGCTTGTAGGAGATGGCCATTGAGTGCCAGTTATGTCTCTCTATGAGGTAAGGTATAGTTCTATATTATCCAAAAGATATCAGTAGCCTCATAATAAGTTTGGTGAGTGGAAAACTAAAGAGAATTCAGTGGCTGATCATAACTTTGACCACCACTAATCATAAGCTTTGTTCTCTACTGCAATAAAATCAATCCACTTTCTGAACCTGTGGAGTCCAATCCGGAGATGCAGAAGCATAGCATAGCATGATCTAGCCTTGGATGCTGTGCCAGGTTAGAATAAATGGGTAAAAAATTAATTAATAATGTAGATTTCCAGCTGCATTATGGATAAGTTAAATAATTAGATATCAGATATATACTTGTAATATTTTCAAAAGGCACTGCAATTATATCAATTTCACAAACTATAGTTTTCTGTAGGGTAACCCCAAACATATCAACAGATTTAAGTGTACACATTTTTATTGCTTGTAGGAGATGCCAATAGAGTGACAGTTATGTCTCTATATGAAGTAAGGTATAGTTCTGTATTATCCAAAAGGTATCAGTAGCCTCATAATAAGTTTGGTGAGTGGAAAACAAGAGAATTCAGTGGCTGATCATAACTTTGACCAGCACTAATCATAAACTTTGTTCATGCCATTTTCATTAAGTATATTTGTTGGTAAGTATTTAAATCCTTACACTGAATAAAGCAGTTCTTGTGTGTTTCCTGGTGCTGATGAAGTAAAAGCTTTTTGAAAAGGTTCTGTGTAGATGAGATTGGTACTGTATATGCATTTCTAATTAATGAGCACAGTATGACACCCTGCACTTAAGTAGTATGAGCTGCACTTGGCTCACAGGCTGCCTGTTGAGTGTCACTGAGTGAAGGCATAACTTAGGTTTAAATTATGGAAGTATAGTTAACCCTTGAAACTTAAAGGTATATATGTGTGATTTTTTTTTTAACATAACAAGAAGTCCTAGAAAATTTAAGAAAAACACTGCTTACTTATGTCATCCGTTTTCAAACCTGCCTAATGCATTTCAAGATTCCAGATGCTAACTTAAATAACATAATATAACATTCTCAGATCTGCCTAATCCAATGCAGGTGCATGGGCTGGGTTCAAACATAAAGAGGGAAATAGTCCTGCACAGCATACCAGTCAATTGCAAGTCCACTCAGACACAAACACATGGCCAATTTAGAGTCAGCAATTAATGTATGGTGACCTACTCACTTTGGAGATGTCAGAGGATAACAGAAGTATTAAGAGAACACATATAAATGACGAGAATATGCATAATCCATAAGGACAATGACCATGTATAGAATTTAAACTTAGGATGCTGGATTCATAAGTCAGCTGTACTCACTCCTAGGTAAATATATGGTTCTGCTAATTTAAATGCTATTCTTAATTGCACATTGAATCCAGATTTATAATGAGTTAGAGATATGGACATGATATATGATTTGTTTCATAGTAACCAAAAGACTCTTCTTGAGAGACATAGTACACATCCATCTATCCATCCATCTTCTTCCGCTTATCCAAGGTCGGGTCGCGGGGGCAGCAGCTTGAGCAGAGAGGCCCAGAAATCCCTCTCCCCAGCCACTTCTTCTAGCTCTTCCGGGAGAATCCCAAGGCATTCCCAGGCCAGCCGGGAGATATAGTCCCTCCAGCGTGTCCTGACTCTTCCTTGGGGCCTCCTCCCGGTTGGACGTGCCTGGAACACCTCACCAGGAAGGTGTCCAGGGGGCATCCTGATCAGATGCCTGAGCCACCTCATCTGACTCCTCTCAATGCGGAGGAGCAGTGGCTCTACTCTGAGCCCCTCCCAAATGACTGAGCTTCTCACCCTACCTTTAAGGGAAAGCCCGGACACCCTGCAGAGGAAACTCATTTCAGCCACTTGTATTCACGATCTTGTTCTTTCAGTCACTACCCATAGCTCATGACCATAGGTTAGGGTAGGAACATAGATTGACTGGAAAATTGAGAGCTTTGCCTTACGGCTCAGCTCCTTTTTCACCACGACAGACCGATGCAGAGCCCACATCACTGCGGATATCGCACCGATCCGCCCGTAGATCTCACGCTCCATTCTTCCCGCACTCGTGAACATTCCTGATAAGGGCTGTTCGGTCCCTGTACAACCAGTGTCAGAGCCTGGTCCGCATTGCCGGCAGTAAGTCGAACCCATTTCCAGTGAGAGTTGGACTCCGCCAGGGCTGCCCTTCGTCACAGATTCTGTTCATAACTTTTATGGACAGAATTTCTAGGCGCAGCCAGGGTGTTGAGGGGGTCCGGTTTGGTAGACTCAGGATTGGGTCACTGCTTTTTGCAGATGATGTTGTCCTGTTTGCTTTATCAGGCCATGATCTTCAGCTCTCTCTGAATTGGTTCGCAGCTGAGTGTGAAGCGGCTGGGATGGGAATCAGCACTTCCAAATTCGAGACCATGGTCCTCAGGTGGAAAAGGATGGAGTGCCCTCTCAGAGTTGGAGGCGAGATCCTGCCCCAAGTGGAAGAGTTCAAGTATTTTGGGGTCTTGTTCACATAGTACGCAATCATAGAATAATATCCCTGTTACCACTAAGAGGCATTATTTATATTTAAGGTACCTGGATATACTTTCCCTAGTACCCAAAATGTATTCATCTTCTATGAGGAATGTCTTCAAAACCATTTATAAATCATCTACACATAGAATTGTCTTGATGTTGTATCACTTTAGCAGTTATGAGTCAGAATGGATGAATAGTAATTTTCTCAAGTTAAATAAAGAGAAAACTGAAATCTTAGTGATCAGCAATAATGGATACAATGAGGCTATTAGAAATAAACTGGATACATTAGGATTAAAAGTCAAGACAGAGGTAAAAAGCTTAGGGTGATTGTTGACTGTAATCTGAATTTTAAATCACATATTAATCAGATCATTAGGACAGCATTTTTTCACTTAAGAAACATAAGTAAAGTTAGACCTCTTATATCACTGAAAGATGCTGAGAAATTAGTTCACGCGTTTGTTTTCAGTCGACTAGATTACTGTAACGCACTCCTCTCAGGACTACCCAAAAAAGATATAAATCGTTTGCAACTAGTGCAGAATGCAGCTGCTAGAATCCTAACTAGGAAAAGAAAATCCGAACACATTTCTCCAGTTTTAATGTCACTACACTGGTTACCTGTGTCATTCAGAATTGACTTTAAAATTCTGCTTATGGTTTATAAAGCCTTAAATAATCTCGCCCCATTTTATATATCGGAATGTCTGACACCTTATATTCCAAATCGTAACCTCAAATCCTCAAATGGATGTCTCCTTAGAATTCCAAGAACAAAACTTAAAAGAAGTGGTGAGGCGGCCTTCTGCTGTTATGCACCTAAAATCTGGAATAGCCTGCCAATAGGAATTCGCCAGGCTGATACAGTAGAGCACTTTAAAACACTGCTGAAAACACATTACTTTAACATGGCCTTTTTATAACTTCATTTTAATCTTAATTTAACTTAATCCTGATACTCTATATGTTCAATTTCCTCAAAATAAGTATTCATGGTGGCTCTAAAATCGGTACTGACCTCTACTCTCTTTTCTGTTTCTTTTGCCGGTTTCTTTGTGGTGGTGGCCTGCGCCACCACCACCTACTCAAAGCTTCATGATGCTCCAACAATGATGGATGGATTAAAAGGCAGAAGTCTACGTGACCATCATCATCATCAAGCCCTTCCGTGAGAATCCTAAATCCAAAGAGGACTGTTTCATTTATGTTAGGTAGAATGCCCAGAGGGGACTGGGCGGTCTCATGGTCTGGAATCCCTACAGATTTTATTTTTTCTCCAGCCGTCTGGAGTTTTTGTTTTTCTGTCCCCTGGCCATTGAACCTTACTCTTATTCGATGTTAATTAATGTTGATTTATTTTGTTTTATAATTGTGTCTTTCATTTTTCTATTCTTTAATATGTAAAGCACTTTGAGCTACTGTTTGTATGAAAATGTGCTATATAAATAAATGTTGTTGTTGTTGTTGTTAAGTCAAGTTAAGTCAAGTTGGGGAGCATGCACTGGTACAGTGCGTTGCCGCACCCACCACACAACAAAACAGCTCGGGATCTCGGTTGGCAATCCCCTAGGCTGACACAAGGTCCAGTCCCACTCTCCGGAAATGACCATCTACCTGCCGCAGCCAGGTGTTAAGTGGGCAACCCTTTGGCCTGGTCCAGCCACTCGGTTCCCCAACAGTGAGGATCCTATGAGCTGGATCACCCTTGGGGAATCACGCCACATGGCTGTAGTGCCATAACTGACGCTTCCTCACAATGCAGGTAATGTGCCTCATTTATTTATCAGTTAACAGTAAAAAAGTTACTCCTCTTATTATGCACTGTGATTGCTGCTGTGCTGAAAGTGTCCTAATTATAATATGCAGGGTAATGCATATGTCTACATTTATAACACTATCTAATACAGTGCCTATAAAAAAGTATTCATTCCCTTAGAAGTTTTCACATTTTATTGGTGTACAACATGGAATCACAGTGAATTTAATCTGGCCTAACAGGAAAGTTAAAACAGATCTTTGTAAGGTGGTGTAAATTAATTACAAATATAAAACACAAAGTTACAGATTGTATAAGTATTCACCCTCATTAATATGACACAACAAAATTATCAAAGGTGTAGGTAAAGGGGTTGAATGATCACTAAATTAATTAATCACCAGTTTTGCCTTTGGCAATTCTGGTAATTAATTCAAACAATTAAAAAGACATTCAATGAGGACTGCTAAATTATTGTAATCTAAGTGAGGGGTCTCTGTTTCACTTTACAGATATATGGAAGGTTCACAAACTGGCAAATGTTTACGTTAAACGCTTTCAGTTTCTCTGATGTGATTCATCTTGGCAATAGACTAGTTTTCAACAAATAACCCAAACACTCTTGTTGCAATAAACAAAACAATACAATTTATGGAAAAAGATAATAGAATGAGTGTGTATGTATTGTCAGGGATGCCAGGGGCCATGACCCGGCCGGGACGCCAGGAGGGACCGGAAGAGGGTCAGAGCCCTGCCTGGACCACGTGGGGTTTGCCTTCCGGGTTGCTTTGGGGCCACGGGTCAAGGGCATGGAAGCCCTTCCCTGTAGGGGCCCGTGGTCACCGCCAGGAGGCGCCCCAATGCCTTGGGGACTTGTTTCCCAGCACTCCCGCCACACCAGGAAGTGCTGGGGGGAAGACTTTGGAGGATACCCGGAGAGCTGCCGGGAGAACAGCCGGCACTTCCGCCACGCTGGGGCGTGGCTAGAGGAGGAATGCCGGGAACACCTGGGGCTCATCCGGGTCCTGTATAAAAGGGGCCGTCTCCCTTCATTCGAGGCTGGAGTCGGGTGGAAGCAGGACGAAGCTCAGGAGGAGAGTGGAGGCGGCCCGAAGACAAGGCATTGTGGCCAGGACTGTTTGGGGTTTGTTTTGTGCACGTGACTGAGGTCTGAGTGACTATAATTGAAGTCTGTGTGACCAAGGAACTGGGGTCTTAGTGACATTGAACTGTAAATACTGTAAATAAACGTGTGGTGGTTTGTGCAAAACAAGATGTCCGCCTGTCTGTGCCCGGGAGGCGTTCACAGTATATATATATATTGTCACAAAAACCACGGTGAAACATTAAGAAGGTTTGGGGCAGCCACCTGTATAATATGTCCTGGCTGAAAAATTGATTTAAGAATCGATATACAGATCTTTTCAGATTGGAGTCCACTTCTGAACTGCTGGTACAGAAACAAGATGGACACTTTAAAGGCCAGTGTAGGAAGTGATGCCATCATAGGCGGGCATGGAAGTGATGTCCTCAGAGGCGGGACTGTAAGTGACATCCTCAGAGGCGGCCCGGAAGTGACATCATCATAGGCACCAGAACTCTGTGGAATTTCCCGAGAATGGTCTGCAAGGGATTGAGAAAGACAGTTAGTACACCCCTCTCCCATGGTCATTATTTAGGCCCTTTAGTTGACTCCTACTCGAACGTGTGTGACAATATATAAATATTGTCATGCACATGTGCATGGGAGGCAGCTAAAAGGACCAAAAGAAGGTAATTCCAGCCATGATGACATCACTTCCTTTTCTGGCCTATATCTCAACACTTCCGGTTCCACTCTCAAATAAATCACTTCTAGTTCTGGCCATGATGACATCACTTCTCTTCCGGCCCATCTGATATCACTTCTGCCAACCTGATTTAAATACCAGTCAGCTTCTGCTTGTGAACTCAGTTCTGTTTTGGACTCAATCTGTACACTGTCATTTCTTTACAGCCTTATCCAAATATAAGGGTAGCTGCCCCAAACCTTTTTCCTGTGTCAAGGCTTGTCCTTTCACAATATATATCTATACTAGCTGTCCCCTGTGGCTCCGCCCGAGTAGTAGTGAAACAGGACAAACTTTAAAAAGCAATAAAAAAATTAAAAAAAAAACGTAATTTGTATTGAAAACAATTTATATTGATAGGTCTCCTACCTGAGGGCCTTTTGATATACAATATTTTTGGTTTTATTATCAGGGGTGAGGACAAATAGGTTTCTTAGGGAACTAACCTGGGAGAAAGCAACATAAAGCTGACCATGAGTGAAGCATGGTGAACTAAGATCAACCCCTGCCAACTTGAGTGTCTGTCCCTGGTCCTTGTTAATTGACATAGCAAAGCAAAGCTTTACCGGGTGCTGTAATCTCTTAGAGGAATGCGAGGGATTAAAACTCTTTCACCAATGCCACATCCTGTGATAATTATCACCTCTATGATGTTGTTCTGAAGCTGACAAACCTGGAGACAGGTATCATTGCAAAGTTTAGGTAGGCTCAGGTTTCTCAAAAGGATAATTGGTGCTCCTACTTTCAATGCAAAGTTGTGGGGCAGCATGCCAGGAGAAATAATGGAATTTAAAAATTCTGTAGGATAATGAACTGAATTGTTGTGTTCTAAAACAATATTTTTTTTGAAGTGTATGTCTGAGACAGCATGTCAGCATGCCTTCCCCTCGGCCTGCAGCCTCTTTCTTTGCTTTGCGCTTATAAATCGCTGCTGCAAGTGAACTATGATACTTAGCCCGATGACAGAAGTCACAAAATCAACCGGAATGTTCAAGCAGATTATAGAAAAAAACTTGATCTAAATCTGTTAAGTAGTTCCCTCGTGAAAAGCGGACTGACATACAGACAGACAGATAGACTTTGGATTTTATATATAGGGATACATATACATATACATATGGAAGTGAAGGTCTGTGATATGGATTGCATATTAGTAGGTAGAAATCCACAAAGCGAGAAAATGAGTTACGTATCTTAAAATAGCTTTTTATTCCTCATCTTTTGACAACCTACCAGGTATCATCATCAGAGGAAAATGATTAGACATACAGGAATCAAGGGCGGCACGGTGGTGCAGTGGGTAGCGCTGCTGCCTCACGGCTAGGAGACCTGGGTTCGCTTCCTTGACCTACCTGCGTGGAGTTTGCATGTTATCTCCGTGTCTGTGTGGGTTTCCTTCAGATACTCCGGTTTCCTACAAAAGTCCAAAGACATGCTGGTTAGGTGCATTGGTGATTCTAAATTGTCCAGTGTGTGTGTGTGCCCTGTGGTGGGCTGCCCGGGGTTTTTGTTTCCTGCTTTGCACCCTGTGTTGGCTGGGATTGGCTCCAGCAGACCCCTGTGACCCTGTAGTTAGGATATAGCGGGTTGGATAATGGGTGGATGGTTTTTGAGGGTGTGGGTATTAAAGTCTTTTTTATTATTTCTTTTTAACCCGGCATATACTGAGTTCAAGTCCAAGTATCTGTTAATGCCATTTTCATTTGATTGCCATGATTCAGCTAGCTCTCTGGCACTCTTAGTATTAGCCAGGTATTTTACTTGCACAGTGTCCCAGTTAAACTTGTGTCCGGTAGAACTTTTATGTGTGTATACCAGAGACCGTGGGCCCTTCCTTCTAATGGCATTGCAATGTTCCTGTATATGTATTGCAGGTGTTTTAGATGTTTAGAGGTATTGTTATTGTTTTTGGTGCACATCAGCCCATCCTTTTTCATTTGATACAAACCTCAGTCCATCAATGTTACTCATCATTGAATTATAGCCTGTGGCAGTAGGGGGCGCTAGTGCTCCCTTGAACCCTCAGGTACATCTCCAGACACCAGGTAAAAGTCCAATACTTTTTATTTCGTTCTTCAGTGCACCAAGCACCCTCCACACTACTCATACAATTACACTAAACTCTTTTTCACACAATCAACTATTAACTCTTCTCCTCGCCCAGACACTTTGCTCCTCCACCTCCCAGCACAGCTCAGTGTCTGGACTGAGCCACAGTCCTCTTATAGCCCCTGACCCGGAAGGAATAAAGAACTGTGGACTGCTGGGACAGGAACACCTCCTGGGCAATCAGTCTTTTATTTTAAACCGGGAGCACTTCGTTCCTTCCTGTCACGTGACCGTGACGTACCCCCAGGTCATAAGGCACAAAAGAGCCCATAAGCCCCCCCACAGCGACTCCTGGTGTCCCCCAAGGTATCCAGCAGGGCTGTCTATAAATACTACAAAGTCCATGAGGCCCTGCTGGACCTCGGGGCACTATCCTGCTGTCGGGAGGGCTCCTCCTGGCGGCCTGGGGGTGAGGACTGGCATGAGAAGCCAGCAGTCCTCCACAAGCCCTTTGTTCCAGTCAAACGCTTTACTGGTACCATGAGAAGCTGGGTCTGAGGTGTCACATGGTGATTGATCACACAGAGGCTGCATTCCCAGGAAAAGGCCCAGTCAAGAAGAAACTGATATTAAGAGTGTCTGGCGGTGGCTTGCTAAGTATTCCATCATGGCAAAATGGATAATGCCAGTCTATCCTATGCAGTTGAAATCCCATAATTAACTTGTGATCATCTGTCTACTTGTATACTCAAGGTGTTCCAGTCGATTACAATATAAATTGACCTTCATCAGAAAGGTTCAGCTGGTGGATAGTTCATATCATAGCCTGATCTACACAACGAAGACAAAAGACAATTGACTAACACAAGAACATAAGAAATTTGACAAATGAGAGAAGACCATTCAGTCCATTAAGCCTGTCCCAATATTTTATCCAGATTTTTCTTAAAGGTTGTCAAGGTTTCTGTTTCAACTACATGTTGGTAGTTTGTTCCAGTGTTCCACAACTCTTTGTGTAAAAAAGTGCTTCTTGGCTTCAAGTCCACTTAAATCAATCCTTAAGAAATGGAAAGAGTATGGCACAGCTGTAAAGCTGCTAGAGCAGGTCATACACAAAAACTAAGTGAATGTGCAAGAAAAAGATTAGTGAGAGAAGCCACCAAGCTTCAGTGATTAATATTGGAGAGACAGCATACAATAAATGTCACCTCATTACCTAACCAGTTGCAGTTTTATGAGAGAGTGACAAAAAGAAAGTCACTTTTAAAAGTGGACTGTGGTTTGTCAGAAGCCACATGAGAGACTCCAAAGTCAGATGGAAGAAGACTCTATGATCTGATGAGACCAAAACTGAGATTTTTTTTCCCTTCAGGCTATACACCATGTTTGGCATAAGCCAGACACATTATCAGAAACACACCACCCCCACCAAGAAGCATTTTGATGGCAGCATCAGGCTTTGAAAATGCTTCTCTATAAGCAGGCCCTGGAAGGGTAGAAGGTAACACGAGTGCAGCAAAACGCTGTGAAATCCTAGAGGAAAACCTGATGCAATCTGCAAAAAAAAAACTACACTTTAAAAAGGAGACTTGTTTTCCAGCAAAATAATGACCCAACCATAAAGCCAAATTTATTACAGGAATGATTACAAAAACAACAATGTTAATAATAATAATAATTCTTTGCATTTATATAGTGCTTTTTTCACTACTCAAAGTGCTCAGCAATTGCAGGTTAAGGACCTTGCTCAAGGGCCCAACAGAGCAGAGTCCCTTTTGACATTTTGCGGCATACGAACCGGCAACCTTCCGATTGCCAGTGCAGATCCCTAGCCTCATGTTAACATCCTGGAGTGACCAAGTCAGAGCCCAGATCTCAGTCCAATTCAGAATTTGTTGCTGGACTTGAAAAAGACAGCTCATTCATAATGTTCAAGCAACCAGGAAGAGCTTGAGTAGTTTTTGCTAAGAAAAATAGGGGAAAATGGGAGTGTCCAGATGTGTAAAATTGATAGAGAGACTTATCCTTACAGATTTAAGAAGCATCTACTAAATACTAACTTGAAGAGGGTGAATACTCATGTGATCAATTATTTTGTGTTTTATGTTTGAAATAATTTAGATCACTTTGCAGATATCTATCTTCACTTTTTTTGCTCATCACTTTAAAAAAAAACAAATTAAATCTACTGGGTTTTAATGTCATATAATAATAGAATGTGAAAACTTCTAAGGTGTTGAATACTTTCTATAGGTATTATATTTATCATTATTTTTAAGGTAAGGATTATTAGATGCCAAATGGCTAGGCCCTGTTCTTTAGTACAGTAACTCATCATTTAATATTTTCACGATTTTTGATGCTACTAAAGACTTTTCTTCAATATTGTGATACACTCCGTATTTTAGGATAAGGGAGACACCCCAAAAAGTGAGGCTTTTTTAATTAAAAGCCAAAACAAAATGTTTTCGATATTGAGTGGGTATCCCCTTTAACTGAAAGTGATCCCTTTTAATTGCACACACTTAGGATTGCTTAATCACTAATTTATTCACTGAGGCCATCCGTTATGAGAGCAGTTGATTATGTTAAATCTATCAGGGTAATCAGGAACTCTTCTTCCTTGAATATATTCAAGCCTAGAAGAGTAAAGGAAAATTTACACAGTTTTGCTGAACTGTAATTTTACTCGACTAAGATTAAAGGAGCAGTAGTTGATATGTGAGTAGTGATCAAAGACATCCATTTACAGCAAATTTTTGGTTCAGATGGCTGAGTAATTTGAATAATACAAAAGAAGTATGAAGTAGCATAATTAAGAAGTTGTTAATACTGCTGCTTTATATATGCACTCCGAACATCGTCAGTGTAGTGTCAACAGAGTTACCTTGTGTAGGCTTGGGTTTCCTTCCACTTCTCAGAGACTTGAAGGTTATGTTTTTTTTTTACCAGGCTTCTTAAATGAGACTGGTGTGTGAATGACATTGCCTTATCATGGGCTGGTGAGCTGTCCAAGGTTGGTCCCTGTATTGTGACCAGTGCTGCTGAGGCTCTGGACCCTTAAGGCCTTGCATTGAAAAAGGTGGAGTTGGAAAATGAAAGAATAATGAAATGCATTTGTGCAGTAATGCTTCTTACCTTCACAAGCAGACAGACTAAATGAACACAGGATGTGGTTCAGTTTTCTTCATTTTTCTCTGAGTGTCTCAAAAAGGATTAATTTTCACACCTGCAAAATTGTTGTTGTTACTTATACCATTCTTCAAGAACAGGAAAAACTACCCAAATTAAAATTGTTGCCTGATTGGAGATCTATGTTTACTCTATAAAATCAGATACAATAGCATTTAATCCAGATAGAGTTATAATATAAATGTTCTAAGTCAGGAATATAATGTGTAGTCATAGTCCAGATTAGTCTTATGTAGTATGTGATTCATTTAAGATGACAGTCAAATTATCATATCATACTATACACCAGCATGGCCTGTAAACTCTCAGGCTTTTTATATTTTCCTACCTTGCACATAAAGTATATATGGCAACTGAAGTTTACAATAATGGTCATTTTAATAAGTTGTTTTTAATGCATATAAAGCTACCTACCATATGCTTTTCCATGTTTCGGTACGACTGCCTTAAGAGAAGTTCTACATTAGGCTCTAAGGACACAATCATGCAACTATCTTTTGCATTTCAGCTAGAATCAGGGTTTAGATTGTGAAGGCAGCTGCTGCATTATTGATCTGTTTGAAGCCAGGCTTTCCCTAGTGAAGTTAAATAATGTCAGAAGATAGTTTAAGCAGAATGTTATGGTCTTCTAGGTACACAAATGAAGGCCTCCAGCAGGAAGGTGAGTATATGTATTGTGGTGGAAAAATAATCCTTCACAAGGACAAAACAAAGTTTTGGGGACCATCCCCGTATATTGTCGCCCAGACAATAAGAAAAAAAGAAGCGACTCAAAGTCTTGGAATACAATGAACCAATTTTCTGGGACAAAATGGCGGTTATATAATAGAATAAGAACATGTTGTAACGGCCAACCCCTTTCCCAGCCGGCAGCTACACCTCCAAGACCTGTGGCCTGGATAATTTACTGAGGTTGAATCTAAATATCAAGCCGTACCTCTAACAAATAAACTTTTTCCCCACAATCGATGGTGTAAATACAAGCACAACAGAAAAGCAGATATGTAAAATTAAACTGATTAATTGTATTAAATGAAACAACAACAAGAAATATACAAAATAAATAGAAAATATATATATATATGTAACCCTCCACCACAGCAACAACGTGACACCACCATATATAAATACAACAAAACCTCCCTTGCCCCTGTAACATATAAGAAAAAACGAACAACAACAATGAATGATATACTGAATGAATGATCGTGAATTATAATCCGGTTATAAAAACTCCTGCAGACAGATGACTGTACGAGAGATGAGTGAGTTGTACGAGAGATAAGTAAGTTGTTTGAATTTCCCGGCAAAAGGAGCAACCTCACTGTGATTCCTCAGCGTGTGGTGGATGATGATCCGACCCCGGGGTCTCTGCAGATGAGGAATCACGGTGAGGTTGCTCAATTTGCGAGGAAATTCAAACAACTCACTTATCTCTTGTACAGTCATCCGTCTGCAGGACAGTTTTTATAACCGGATTATAATTCACAATCATTCATTCCGTTTATCATTCATTGTTGTTATTCATTGTTTGTTACAGGGGCAAGGGAGGTTTTGTTGTATTTATATATGGTGGCGTCACGTTGTTGCTGTTATGGAGGGTTACATATATATATATATATATATATATATATATATATATATATATATATATATATATATATATATATATATTTTTATTTTTTTCTATTTATTTGTTTTGCATATTTCTTGCTGTTATTTAATTTAAATACAATTAATCAGTTTAATTTTACATATCTGCTATTCTGTTGCGTTTATATTTACACGGTCAATTGTGGGGAAAAGTTTCATTTGTTAGAGGTACGGCTTGATATTTAGATTCCACCTCAGTAAATTATCCAGGCCACAGGTCTTGGAGGTGTAGCTGCCGGCTGGGAAAGGGGTCGGCCGTTACAGTGTGACAGGAAATGGTTGGCATGGTGTGATGCTGTAGCAGGAACCGGAAACAACGTCATCCTGATGGGCTGGAAGTGAGGTGATTTGTGGGTGCCTGAAGTCACGTCATCAGAGTTGGCCAGAAGTGACGTCATCACAGTCATTTTGGAACCCAGAAGTTGCGGGGATTATTTTTCTTCTTATTTCTGTTGATGAGAAGAAATTCAGGTAAGTACCACGTGACAATCCCTTATTTCGCGATGTTTCACTCACCTTTAGGCTCTTTGACTGCCTCCTAATCGCACATGTGTGACAGTATGTATATTGTTATGGTCATACAGGATGCCCTTGCTGTGGAAGGATGGGGGAGATAGCCTGAACAGGGTATTATTTTCCTTGGACTGCTAGATGGCATCCCACCTGGAATGTGGCAGCACCACGGATTCTCACAGGGCATTATGGGAATTGGAGTTGTTTGGCTCAGCCCTGTTCGGTTCTGTGGGTGCCAACAGGGGGTGCTGTCAGGGACTGGTAGCACTACTTGGTTGGCTCCAGGTTTTAAATAAAAGCTGCCTGCCTCATCACAGGGAGTCAGAGTCAGAAGGAAGAAGACAAAGCCTTCTGGGAGGGACTTGTGTTCAAACCGTCTGTGTTGGGTGTTGGAGCACCCCCAATGGCCGCTATATACAGTATATATATGAGGAACACAAAGGAGCAAATAAAGTAGTAAAGCAAACAAATCTTAGCTTCCCCATTTGTCCTGACTGCTCTAACTGTGTTGCTTCACTGAAATATTTAGGTAGCTGTGTTTCCTAGATTTTTGCAGTAAAAAGAAGACAAAAGTAAAACAAATATATGTTATGCTAAATATTTAATAATATGCCACAGCATTTACCTGATAAAAAGAAGATAATGCCAAGGCCTTACAACTGAGCAGCTGAAGGTCTATTTCTTTCTCCTTAACCTAAATTGTGAAACATGCTCTAACATCTACTAAACCTGAGAACCTAGGAGTATCCTGTCCACTTTCTAAACTCACAGCACATCAAATATTGAGTATATACCCTCCTTACTTTCCAATCTCTTTCCTTCTCTCTGTCTCTAATGACTTGACCAGGAATGTCCTTTGAAATCTTGTGTCAACTGCTAGTCCTGCACACCCTTACTAACCCCCAGGGTTATGTTATAAACATAAGCACCTTGCTGCTGAGCCAGAGCTCCTTTTCTATCTAGAAACCTTTTACAATATAAACTATATACTGTAGTATGTATATTTGTTTCTTTGTGCGCAGTGATTTCATTAATCCTCAGATCTCAAAAGTGTATTGATTTCAAGATACAGTGAGAATATAGATAAACTGTTGCATTAGTGACCTTAAACGATTTTCTTAATGTTTGTAATAGGCTAAATGGGCACACCAGTTTTATTACATACTAGCTGTGTATGCCATGCTATAAAAAGCCTGGGGTCCTAGAAACTATTGAAATCGTCAGAAAAAAATTGAAATGTAGAGATGTCAAGTAATTGAAAGGAACTACTCTGGGCATCTCTCTCCTAGAAAGTGCTTGCATTATTTGTGTGTTAGTGGCACGAGGAAAAGTAAAAGGGATATACCGATTTGCCGATGTTAATGGCTAAGCGACTTTATCTTTCTTCTGAGGTTTTGTTTTGCTGACGTGTTGGCCCTACTTGTGTTATTAGTGACTAAGCGAGTTTTCTGTTTCCTCGAAGGTGGAAGCCTTACCCTAACTCCATCTTTCACTTCCGGGCCGGTCAGACACACACACTTTCATGCGTAGATGTTTACATATAAGATGGTCATGTGCAGTGGTCAGTCCTTCCCAGGAAATTAAGCTGAAAAACTGATTGATAACTATGTGACTACCACGTAAGGAATACTAAAATTTATAAATGGGAAGGTTTGTAGTAAGGTGAAAATTAATGTTTGAATGTTCAAAAATACAGATTAATTAAATAGAATAAGAAGATATAAGAACACAAATGTAATAGTTTATCTTTTAATATACAGTATATTTCTAATATACTGTATCCATTTCCATGACTCTAATTCCCTGAAAGGCACATTTGTTAATTCTGAAATTCATGAAATGAGCAAATGGTTAATACTTCTAGATTCCTGGTTTTATATTTAAAGAGAATGAACAGAAAAGTCTAGGCCTCTCTGTAGATGAAGTACCCACTTACCAAAGCATCTGAATCTCTAGGCTGTCAATGCTTTCACGGTAGCACTTTATGCTCACTTTTACCTCATTGCTCAGTCATATGCAGAACTTCATATTAGTTTTTAAAATTGTTATGCACAACTATAGTAGATAATTGCTGTCACTTAAAGGAAGCAAAAAAGTATATATATCTGACATGTGTGCTACTACATGCCTAATAGCCTGCTACCAGTCAAAGCATTAATGCCAAAAAAGA
Source organism: Polypterus senegalus (assembly GCF_016835505.1). NCBI lineage: Eukaryota > Metazoa > Chordata > Cladistia > Polypteriformes > Polypteridae > Polypterus > Polypterus senegalus. The sequence goes on from NC_053166.1 coordinate 111,153,431, forward strand.
CCCCATCTAAAAGAAGACAGGATAAGAAGCAAATGTAATTTGTGAATTCCAGACAATTTGCAAAATAAATCAGGATCTTTTATTTCCTGACAGGCATTATAAACAGCTTGTCGGGTTATGCAGCTCTTGGACTAGAAATTCCATTAATGAAGATGCGTCATTCAACTGACGGGTCTGACATGCTGCCTTTCTGCATATTTTAATCCCTTCTGTCTCTTAAAGACCTTAGTGGAAACAACATGTTTGCATTCTTTCTTTCTTTCTTTCTTTTTCATTGAATTACCAGTTTGTTATAATGAATATCAAAGTAAATCAATATTATTATACTGCTTGAACTGGGATAAGGAGTGTTTGTCAGGTACTCATGCCTTCAGTACTTGGCACCCAATAAGTAGCCCTTCACACACACAAAATGGCAATCAGTTTTGTATTAAAAAGTGCAGTGCTGAATTGTAATAGCTGCCACTCTCAATTTTATTCCACAAAAGAAGGAAAATCTTTAAAATGAAAGTAAAATTACTTTTCAAATGTCAGGAAATCGACTGAAGCATGAAGAGTACAATTTTAACTATGATTTTTACTGTAAATCAAGGTCATACTCCATTTTATACAGTTTGTAACATCTAATGCCCCAGGCTTCTGGCCTTAATAACACAACTCAGACAGTACTGGATATTTTACTACACTTGTGGCACGAACAGCTCAAAAGGCTTGCTCAGCAGCACTCATTGCTTTTCAGAGTTTCAAATTTGCCAAAAATAATTAAAAGTAATAAGGATTAAAATAATAAAATAAAGGTAATTTAGGACTTTTAAAATATAAACTAAAATATTATCTTACATTCCAAAAAGCTAAGCATATGCTATATAATTAGTCATCTTTTTTATACTGTAGGCTATCTGCTTTGACTTCATACATTCAAAATATGTAAAATCAAATTCCTCTTCTGATAATTGTGGGCAGTTTTGGTCGCCATATTTCAAAAAAAGATACAATAGCCCTGGACAAATTCCAAGTAAAGAATCACTACACCTATTCCAGGACTGGTTGCAATGAAGGAGTTGAATGCTTTAGTTTACAAATACAGATTAAGAGGTAATGTTTTCAAAATTATAAAAAGAATCAATACAGTGAGCACTAGCTATTTTTCTACAATTAGTTCAACAATTAAAACACAGGGGGTCACATGAAAAATGGTTAAGGGAAAAATGTACACAAATGGTAGTTCTCTTCACTCAGAAAAAACACTTTCATGTGCAATAAGTTACCAAAGAATATTATAGAAAATAATCATTTTGGGACCTTCAGATCTTGACTTGGTGAAAAGTCAGATCATTTTCTGACATATGCAATCTAATACAGGCATTATTGTTCTTTTAAAATTCAGTAAGACAGTTATAATTAAATAAAAAAAAATCACCAGCCTGCTTAATCTGACTATTTAGGTACAAAGTAGAACCAGCTATGAATAGAGTGCTAGGGCATTGCAGGGCCTACTTACAAAACAAATAGAATTGCCAGTGGAAAAATGTAAAATCCAGAAAAAACAAAACACAATAATAAAGTTAAGAGTTAAAGGAAGAACATGTAGACTCCATTTAGATGGTGACTGGGTGATGGACTGAACAGAACACTGTATATATAAGGCTGTGCCTCTGTGTTTCCCCATTCATGAAATTCAACCAAATTTATCTCTGTGTATTTTGACAAGATATGAGTAATGTGGACATTTATTGTATAAACATAACTGAAATAAAAATGAAGTAATACAAACACAGAAAACACAATGTAAAAAAAGACAAAAAATAATTCAAAAGAAAACACAAAAACATACATAACACTCAGTACATATGATTGTCATACATGTGTGTCAGAGGTACAAGGACTTATCCAAGGTTTTTTAATATCTTGCTGGGGTACCCCAGGCTTGTCACTTTTTTCTTCCTCAGCACAGGGAAGACTCCCCATGAGGGTAACTGACAGTGCGCCTTCCGGGGAGACTACGATAAAATGGTGACACCTGTGAATGTTGATGTCTTATTTGGACCTGAATCTTAGAAGAGAACGGAGCGCCATAATTTTCAATATGGAAATAAATTTCAAATGCATTCATAGAGGCGATCGTATGTTTATTTTAGTGCCATCGAGTGCCTGTTTACACTGAGAGATTTACACTTTGTATGAGAATCGAGTGTTCCTTCTAACCATCCACAATATAGATACTGCTCAAAAAAATGTATAAAACTCTTAATCATCATAGTCCAACACCAAGTCAATTAAGCTTCATAGATATCAGTCTATCCATTAGGAAGCGATTGTGAATCAAATTCATCTGCTTTGGTGAAAATGAAAGTGACAACAGGTACACTGGAGAGGTAGCAGCAACATAACCCTTAAAAAAGGGAATGGTTTTGTAGAGAGCAGACCCTTCACTTTCTGCTTTCAGTAATTAAGAAGGCTAACAGCTTGCTATATCATGCAGCTCAATGTTTGGAGTACAAGTCGGGGAAGGTTATGCTTAAGCCATATAATACATTAGCATTGCCTCATCAGGACTGCTGTGAATAC